>NC_084461.1:162892045-163195075 GCF_027409185.1 Cynocephalus volans | reverse complement strand
TTTTTCCACCAAAGACATTGCATATCTTCCAGGTGACCACATCAATGTAGATAACACTCATTTTTATTTCAGTTCTTATCTGTTCAAGTAAAAGTGGCAGATGTGGCACTATGGCCACACCTTGCATGCTTTTGTGTTTTAGCAACAGTCAGCCATGCTGGGGAAGGAGAGCGGAGTCTTCCCCGCCAGCTCCCTGGTCAGACTTGCTGAACTGTGTGAATGTCCAATTTCTATTCATGACCTCCTCGTATCCTCTGTTGCCTCCCTGCACTCCTCCAAGCTCCTGTCTTATCTGCCACAAAGTAATCTCCTGGAGGGCCAGGGAACCACCACATCACTCCCTTATAGTCTCAAGTAGCCTGTGGCCCAGACATCCAAGTAGGCACAGGAGGCCCTCCACAGCTGGACGGGCGTAGCTGTCTCGTTAAGTCTTCCCCAGATGGTCTCCCTTCTTCCAACAGCACCACCCAAACACACGCCCATTCATACCTGCAAACACGCAGTCCACCCCAACCACACACACACAGGCTCACATAATTCACATCACTCATTCAACCAGTATTCATTGAAGGTCTGCTTGTGTTCGGCTCTTCACTCACCTTTAAGCTACAGCAAGCTCAATGACTATTCCACAAACATACCTTATATGTTTCCCTTTCTGGAGCTTTGCTTAAGTTCCTGAAGTTAAGGAGCATTTATCAATGTTGTATTGTTTCCCTTAGTACCAAGCACTGTGCTACCCACATAGCAATAGACATTGGTGTGACACCGTACAGAGGAGAGGCTCATTCTCTTTCACTGTGTCTGGTACTTTTCATCTCTGCTTCCTTCATCACCCTTTCTCTGTGGGAGTCCCATCTAGAATCAGCAAACCCTTTCCTCGTCCCCACCCCTCATTCTCTTTCACTGGGTCTGGTACTTTTCATCTCTGCTTCCTTCATCACCCTTTCTCTGTGGGATTCCCAGCTAGAATCAGCAAACCCTTTCCTAATCTCCCATATCTGAAAGTGTAACATACTTCCCTCTAATCCTGCAGTGCTCCTGACAAGGTGAAGTAGGAGGGCCTGACTGAGGGCAGTTGAAGTCAAAAGGCAACTGGCATAACATTTGCCTGCAGCCACAGTCACCAACACAGTGCCATCTGTGGACTGCTGGTGCGTTCCAGGCAGCCTCCCGCCTGGGGAGACCATAAAGACAGGGCGTCACCCCTGAGGAAGGCACAGCACTGCTTCTGTGAAATATACGAGCCTTGAGCCTTTGGGTTCTGATTAGCAGATAAGAGGGCAAACTAGCTTAACTCCCACTTTGCTTCACCAATTGGAACTCTGTAAACGCAGGCGCCAGGGGAGCTTGTTGGGATAGGCGCTGACTAAGTGGATCCCAAGGTGGAAGCCCGTCCACCTGCGTCACCTCACCCTGCAGACTCTCCCCCTGAGACTCTCAGCCGAGATGGTGAGAGCCCTTGTCTTGCAGAGGTGGAGAATAGGGGGTAGATTTGACAACAGAATTTAGCCAAAGCTCCGGGATGATGCTGGTTTCCTGTGCCCCCAGTCCCTACAGAAACACAGCTCAAGCTAGAGTGTCCCCAGTGCGTCTGAGTGGGTGTCCCACGTCTGCTAACTATTGCATCTGGCTATTTTTCAGGTTTGGTCTTCTCCCACCGTTGTAGGACACAAGGTGCTGACCCCAGACACCTGCCATGAAACTGCACTTGAAGCAATGGAGACAACGGATGCTCTTCGGGATATTTGTTTGGGGGCTCCTCTTTTTGGTGATTTTCATCTACTTCACCGACAGCAGCCCTGCTGCACCCGTACCGAGCTCCGTCTCCTTCCTGGAGACCAGGAGGCTCCTGCCCATCCAGGGGAAGCAGCGGGCCATCATGGGCGCCATGCACGAGGCCCCCTCGCCCACCAGCACGGGTGTGAACAAGCTCCTGCCCCCGGGACAGCCGGCCGACCTCCTGCACGCGGGACCTGGCGACCCACAGACGTGGGATGAGTTTGACAATGAAGATTTCTTTTCATCCCAGGTTGGGAGAAAATCTCAAAGTGCTTTCTACCCGGACGACGACGACTACTTTTTTGCTGCAGATCGGCCAGAGTGGCACGCTCAGGGGATGTTGGGATTCCCTGCCCCCCTGCAGCCGGGCCAGCGGGAGGGGACTTTGCCGGCCGGGCAGGTGCAGAGAAGGCGGATGAAGAGGCACCCGAGACCGAGAAGGAGCCACGTGCCGAAGGAGGGCGACGACGGGGACAGGCTGTACTCATCCATGTCCAGGGCCTTCCTGTACCGGCTCTGGAAGGGCAACGTCTCCTCCAGAATGCTGAACCCGCGCCTGCAGAAGGCCATGAAGGACTACCTGAGCGCCAACAAGCACGGCGTGCGCTTCCGCGGGCCGCGGGCGGCGGCGCGGGGCCGGGCCGAGCTGCTGTGCGCGCTGCGGCGGCGGGCGCGCGTGCGGACGCTGGACGGCACCGAGGCGCCCTTCTCGGCGCTGGGCTGGCGGCGGCTGGTGCCCGCCGTGCCCCTCGGCCGGCTGCGCCCCCGCGGCGGCCTGCGCAGCTGCGCCGTCGTCATGTCGGCGGGCGCCATCCTCAACTCCTCCCTGGGCGAGGAAATAGGTGGGTGTCGCGACGCCGGGCTCCCGGCTGGGGCGCGCGGGCTGTGGGGGCTGGTTCTCGTGCGCGCCTGTGTCTCAATGGCGGGGCTGGCTGGGGTCCCTGAGCTGGAGAGTGTCAGGTGCTTTGCCCCGGCGGCTGGGACCGAGTGAGTCTGTCTGGGATCCCAGCAGAGGTACTCTTTGGGGGAATGCTGGGGCAGGGTCTCAGAATTCCTGGGAGAGAGAGAGATTTGCCCCCCAGAGCTGGGTCAGGGGGCCTTGCCCTTCGCCCCGACCTCCTTTCTCCTGCTCCTGCGCACACTTCGTCTCCTGTAGAAACCCTGTTCTGCCTCGATGGGCTCCCAGCCTCATTCCCAAAAGCCTGGCGAGCCCGTCATGTGGGGGAGGAACGAGAGGAGAAGGAAGGAACGCTGGAGAACGCCCAGTTAGAGGTGTCACCTCCAAAGAGAGGGATCCATGAAGATGATTCCACTTACTTACGTGACTGAATCGTCATCCCTCGGCTCTAGGCGAGCCTGACTGCTGCTGCTGAGAACATTGTTGCCATCAGAAAATGAGTTCTGGCCTCCCCACTGTCGGCACAGATCCAACATCTCTGTCACGGACAGTGCACCTAGTGGGGCCCTTCTCTGAGACGGTAAATAACAGGGCCATCCATACCCGAGCTTCCGTCTTCTGTGCCAGACACTCTTCAGATCCGTGTCAGGAGCCCTGGAGCACATGTGTTTCACAGCTCTTGTATCAGGGTTCTCCAGAGAAACAGAGATACAGAATTCAGAGCCACAGACAGAGATTTATGTTAAAGACTTGGCTCAGGCGATTGTGGGGGATGACAAGTCTGAAATCAGCCTGACAGGCAGGAAGCTCAGGCTGGATTTCTATGTTGCATTTCTGAGGCAGAACTCCCTCCTCAGGAGACTTCAGTCTTGGTTCCTAAGGCCTTCACCTGGCCGGGTGAGGCCCACTCACACTGTGCAGGGTGATCTGCTTTACTCACAGTCTGCTGATTTAAATGTTAATCCCTTCTAAATAATACCTTCCCAGCAACATCTGGGCTGGCCTTTGACCAAACAGCTGGGTACCCTAACCTAGCCAAGGTGACATGTCACATTATCCATCACAGTTGTCTCCCGGCTTTTAAGTAAAATATTGACACTCTCCCGTGGTTGAGGGTGGCAGGGTAGGGTTGAAGTACATTCCCCTCCCACAGAGTCTAGGCTGTGCACCGGGTAGGCTGGCATTGGCTCTCCACAGCATTCCCCACCCTCACTGGATCTCATCTGCTTCCCCACCTTCCCCAGCCTCTTGCCCCCTCTTGCTGGAGGTGCCCGGGCTGCTGTGTCACTGCTTCTCCCTCAGCAACTCTGGATCCCTTTGCTCCTGGGACTCCCCTCTATGCCCAGGCTAACTGATTGCATTGAAGCGTCGTGAGCAAGCAGCTTGGCCCTTTAGCCTCGTTCATTAATTTAATAAACAAGTGTTTAGCTCCTACTTTGTGCCTGATTCTGTACTAGGTGCAGGAAAACAAATGTGAATCAGACACAGCTTCAGCCTCAAGTCCAGATGGAGCACAGGTCATAACTAGTAGCAGGTCATAACTAGTCTGGAAGGGACATTTAGGGGGCATGCTCCCTCATTACAAAGGAATAATCAGTTCCTGGCTTCATTTTAATCAGATCCTTTAGTTGTTCTGTGTCCTTGAAGATTGGCTGGTGCTCCAGAGCCATCTTGGAACTGGGTGATGTCACTGTAGGCAAGCTCGGAAACCCAGTGCTCAGCCCAGATGTTCTTGGGAATGAGGCTGAATGGAAAATTGTTAAAAAGTTAAGAAAACAAGACAGCAAGTCTGGGCTTGAGGTCTGGGGTCCCTGTGTCCCCATGCTGACATTGCAGCAGGCTCGTAATGCTGTCCATGTGTCTCATAAGCTTGTAACCAAAGCCAGAAGAGAGCAGCCGCAATTTATTACAAAAGAGCAGTGGTTTAGAGGTCCCCAGGGTGAAATAACACCACAGTTCTTTCTCATTTCCGAGGGCCAATATTAATAATGCAGAGAAGGAATTTAAATATTGTAAGCTTTGAAGCAGGCAGTAACTTGCTTCTGGTTTTGTTTTGTGTTAAACACTTCTGCATGGTAGATGCATATTTGGATTGCTCTTGCATGTCTGGGAGAATTTCCTTGCTCTTTATTCCTGCATAAATACCTCTGACCAGAGTCTTGTAAGCTCTATTCAGAGTTTGTGAGAAAGTGAGAAAGACACTGGGAAGTCCATGTTTCTGGGGAACATGAAATGCCAGAGTAATATCTTTGATGGTTTCTAGTATCCAAATTTAACTTATATTGTATGCTCCGATATGAGGCTTCATGATTAGAGTTTGTAGAATCACAACTAAAGAACATGCCTCGACTTTTTTCAAAAATTTTTTTGTTCTGTCTAGGTCCTTTGAATCAGATTTGGTACCTACCATTTTAAGAAAACGTAACCGTAGCATAACTCAATTTGTAAAAACACAAAGTCTTTTATTTTTATGAGCTGGTATCTCATAGGATCAGTATTGTACATGCCGGGTGCTGCCCTTTCTCCTTCCTCCTCGCCCAAGTGTTTACATGCAACCCACATGGTTACTAGCAGCTCTCATAATACAAACAAATTCATGTAGCAGACTCCTTCAGGCAACTTGAAAAATTGGGGCATGCTGTAGCTAAATTCATGTTGGTCCCTAAATATCTACTTGTGAATTGCTAAGTGGAGATCAAAAGACCAAATGTCATGATTTTATGAAAAATTGAGGGCAGAGCTAGAAAGTCCCTGGGGGGGGGGGGGTTCTGTGTTTATGAGCCCACCTCAACTCTGCCCTGAGGCCCCCCCAGGCTGCTGTCCCTGAGTACTCAGCAACTTGTCCCTCCCAGAGGGAGATCTAGTGGCCCTCCTCTTTTCTTACTGGCTGCTCTTGAGCTCCCCCTGGTGTTTGCTCCGTGGGCGATGCAGACACCCCACCCCCCACCCCATTTCTGTTAGACTGTCATAACTTCTAATTGTTTGCGGTTAGAAAAGTGTAGCATTTATAAACACCTCCAGTTTGAATATGTTATTGAACAGCAAACTGAACTGTTTTGGAAACATGGAACATTTTTTCCTAGACTCATGAGATGATCTGTTTTCACCCGTGCTTGTAAGCAATAATAATTTGCTGGTGAGATCACGACCAGCACTCCTGTGGAAACACTGCAGAGAAGAAAGGACTCCTCTGAACTAACAGTAATAGCCTTGATGTAGGAGACCAAGATCTGTGTACTTTTAACTCAAGTTCTGGCAAGTGGGTGGGAAATGGGAGGTAGGGGATAATAGTGAGTAGGGAGTAGGACACATAGCCGTTACTGGAGAGAGCTTGGGATTTGGCATGTCCTGTTATCTTACCTTAAAAATTGCAAGAAAGTAGTTCATGTACTCATTCAACAAGCATTAATTAGTTATTGATCACCAACTCTGTGCCAGATCCTATGCTAGACATAAAGATGAATAAGACCCAGCCCCGATCCTCAATACCCATGGCAGTCTCGTGGGGAAGACAGACTGTGAACAGTCACTTCCAATGTTACGTGGATAGGAGAAGGACAGAGTGGCGTAGACTGACAATAGCATAGGATGGGAATGACAGCAGGATACTAACCTGCCCTGATGGCTGGTGGCTGGGCAGAGAGAGGAGGGTGGGAAAGAGGATCTGAAGAGGCAAATCCAGGCTGAAAGCCGAGCATAATAGGTAGGTGAGACACAGCCTGGTGTTCGGGTGAGAGAGCTGCAGGAGTGCAGGGGCTGGGGGAGGGGAGAGAAGAGTGGCCCTGAAGGCAGGAAGGCAGCTTGCTGAGGTCTCTGCATGCCATTCTATGGAAATTAGACCTCACCTCACAATTGTAATAATAGGTACCACCTCTAGGGAGTTTACTACAGACAAGATCCTGTTCTGAGTGTTTTCTTATGTGTTAGCTGTTAAAAGCCTTTCAACCCTAAGTGATAGATACAGCTGTTTCCCTTTCACAGATAAGGACATGGAGGCACCTGGAGTCACATGGACAGAGTCTGGATTCAAACCCCAGTCTGGAAACTCTAGCTGTCACCCCTGTGCCCATGATGCAGAGACACTGAGATCTTTTAAGCAGGGAGCAGCAGGACAGATCTTCATTTTAGAGAGACCACTCCAGAGCCTGGATTTGAGGGCACAGGGGAAGTCAGCACGTGAGGGTTGCAGGCCAGAGGAGAGACGAGGGTGGCGGGAGTTGAGAGAGATGAGCTTCCCGTTTTGTCCTGATCCCTGACAGGCCACTCCCTAGTGACAAGAGGCTTGCACTCTTGTTTCAGTTTTCATTTTCTGGATCAGCTCTGGAAAGGAGGGGAGGAGATGACGTCTGGGGCCCGAGACAGAGCAGTGACTTCGTGCTGGCCACCTCCTGTCCCAGCAGCTCCTTGGCTCCTCAGAGGGTTTTAATCTTCCTTCAGTGCATGCACTTATCCCGGCTCCATTCTCAAGGTCAACACAGCATGGCTCTGGCCTGGAAATGCCTTCTCCAGAAATGAAGCTTTCGTTTATTCCCCTTGTGCTTGCTGTCTGATCTGTTCCTTACTTTCTAAATATGAATGGACAGCCCAGATCGTTAGGCACATTACCCAGGCTATGATCAGCCACACGCACATTTGCAAAATGTGCCCGTGTGATGGACACGCTCAGCTCGTCCTCTGCCACGTGCTTTCGTCTCACCCCAATCTCACTGCTGTTTGGGAGCCTTCACCAGGTCCAGCACCAGCTTCCATCAGCTCTGCCTCCCTCCTCTTCCACACAGGTGACCTTTTAACTCTTTCAACTAAGACCACTTCCAAAGGAGTTATGCTGCGTTACCTTCCTGTGCCCTGTGAAGTTGTTGGAAGGCTTAGAACACAGCTCCATGTAGCACAACAAGCATTTAAATGCTGTGACATTTTCAAGGGTGCTAAAATTAATTGGGAATTCCTACTCAATTAATTTGAAACGCACCCACACTTGGGACCCGTGGCTTGCTCCCCTTACCTTTAGTTGAGGCTGTGTCTAAGGGGCAGGCAGCGTGTCTGCTTCCCTGGCCTCACTGCCGATTCCCTCTGAGCACCTGCAGTCACCTCCCCATCTGGAGTCTCCTCTCCTCTGCCTTGTCAGAGGGTTGCCCGAGGCCAGCACTTCAAACACTGTCATCTGCTTACCCTTTGGGTCCCCTGGACCCTTTTCAAGGTCCACTTTTTCATAAAACACAATATTTACTTGAAAAAAAAGTCTGACAGACGTACTTTAATTATTCAGACTTGGATACTGGACAGATAATTTCTCACAAAGGGATTAAGCGAGCCTGACACTTTTAGGAACATAACTGATGGTATTTGTTGCCAAGAATAAAATTCAAGCTTTCAGCCAGAAGCATGGAAGCTTCCCATACTTACAAACCGATGAGATCTGTGGTGACATTAGTCAATGTGGTTTCTGATACTTTTTAATGAAACACATCAATATTTGGAAGCTCTGACTAACTTATCGAGCTGAGAGTTTTCAAATGATCATTGCACAATATTACAAAAGTATGCATGGATGAAAGATCCATTTTACAAGCAAGATAAGACTAGTGGATTTTAATGCAACCGTGCAAAAAAAGTTCATCGATATGTTTCAGATTCCACATTGTAACCAACTTTTAAGAAGCTAGCACTTGTGGAGTTTTGATGAAGTATCAAAGTAGAGTATTGACAGTTCCCTAGAAGGACTACTAAAATAGCCCTTCTTTTTTCAACAGTGTTTCTGAGTCTTCATTTACTTCAACTAAAACAACTGTTTCAACAGTTTGAGGGCGGAAGCAGATGTGAGAAACCAACTGTCTTCTAAAAAGCCAGACGTTTAAGAGAGTTGCAAACATTTAAAACAGTGCCAGTCTTCTCACTATTTTTGTTTTGAAGTTATTTTTGTAAAAAAGAAGTTATTGTAAAATAAATCAATAACTATTTAATAATTTTCTTTTTTACCTTGTAGTGTGGTAAATATGGATAGATATAATACACATAAGCAAAAGATCTTTGGGTTGTCAATAATTTTCAAGTGCATAAGGGGGTCCTGAGACCAAAACATGAGATCTACTGCTTTTGGTAATCTAATTTTTCTAGCTTAAATATGATTTGATTTTTTTTGACAAGGCACTATTCAATAAAGAATAAATAATAAAGCACTTTATTACCAAAAAAAGGTACAAACAAGTGCTTGAACTGTGAAGTACTGAATGAGCTCTTAGTTGGAAGTGTTCAGGAATTATGGCAACGTTTATACAAAGCATAGATCCTCTCAAATCTAGAGACTGGTAAATTTTTTTAAGAGTCAGGTAGTAAATATGTTAGGCTTTGTGGACCCCAGGGTCTCTGTCTCCACAAATCAGCCCTGTCGTGTAGACAGTAGGTGCACAATGAGTGTGTCTGTATTGCAGTTCAGCTTTATCTACTGAAACAGGTGATGGCCAGATTTAGCCATCAAATTTGCCAATTCCTACAAAATTCCCCCTAAAAGAACATTGTAGGATTTTTTGATGACATAGCCAGGTACCCTATATCCATTCATTGTGTTCCAAAAGTATATTAATTTTCGTGCTTGAAACTGGAATCTGAATGCATTTGAATTCAGGGCTTGTCAGTAGAGACACCTTTTGCAATGTTGCTATAATAGTGGCATGCATGGAGAGTTCTACTGTCTAGGGAGTAGGAGGAAGACCCCCGTGGAGGGGGTAGCAGGACTCCAGTGAGAAAGGCCAGCGGCTCAGGGTCTTGTGTGGGGTGTGGTCACTCTAAGCACAGCATTGGTGTGTCCACATGGCTGTCTGGTGTATCTGAAATACGTATCCTTACCTCTCCCTCTCTCACAAACAGGCACTGTCCTTGCCCCAAGTTAAACTTGTATTGTGTATGGGATTTTTGACGCTAAAGCCGGCCCTAGAAATCCCCTTATTACTCATTGACTCTGGTTCAGGCTGGTTTCGGGGCATCTCAAGCCCCATGTATGTTCATAGACTGCTTCAGGCCATTCCCACCCTTTTCATCAGGTGACCTGCTTCCCTCTACCTGTCCGCTCCTTGTCATCCTCGGCGCTGTGGGAGCTGTGGGCACCCCCGGGCCTCTCAGCCGGCACCGAGAACTTGGAAACGTCTGGCCTTCAGTGGAATGAAGCGAGACGTGGATTTACGCTTTAGCTCAAGCTCGGTGGACCACAGCCGCCCATGCAGGAGCCTCTGCACTCACTCCCCTGGGGTCTTCTTGGTGCCAGCGGCAGGTGGAGGGCTGCGCGGAGGTCAGGGCTAGTTTTCTTCAGCACTCACCAGCACTCAAAAGCAGTAAGGTGGGATCGAAGGCTGTGGCTGTTACTGGGTGAGAACGCACCGGTCTTCACGAAGGCACCAGCATTAGACACAGTCCCTGCTCACCGTGGCTAGGATCCGGGTCCTGCGGCCACACGCAGCCCCTGCTTCCTAGGACCTTTACCTGCTCCCGCAGAGTCCACCTTCGAGATGTTTCAGAACCTTTGGGAGAATGGCTTCACAAAGCATGTCACTGTAAAGAATGTGAAACCATAACAAGCATCTAAATAGAACTTAGATGGTCCAAGAGCACCAGTAACGGAGTGGGTTTGTGTATATTTCTATGTTGATTCCCCCCCAGCCAACGTCTCGTTCCAAATCTATAGTAAATTATCTTAAAAATATGTATGTATATGGATATCTTAACTTTATTGGTGGCATCTAATTAGTTTCAGGTATTGAAAGATTTACTTTAACATTTTTTCCTAGATAATGTGATTCTACAGAGAAAAAAGTAAGCTTGTCACTTATGTGTTCTTAGATTCTCATGATGCAGTTTTGAGATTTAACTCTGCTCCTACGCGTGGTTATGAGAAAGATGTTGGAAATAAAACCACCATGCGCATCATTAATTCCCAGGTAAGACACATGGAGTGTTCTTGTGGATGTATATTTTGTAGGTAGATAGTTTAACTGGATGAGTGAAGAGAAATTACCTGGTTATTCGTGACCATGATACTTGCTTTTTTTCTATGGGTCCTATAAAGAATTAATGAGGAAAAATGCAGAGAAATGGGAATTTAGATATAATATGAATAGGAAGAAGCGAGTAAATAAGATTAGAAGGAAAAATCAAAGTAGATAAATATACTGATATTTATAATGATAGACTTAGCGTATTGTGTTTTATGAACTGGAAAAGGGCAGTTAAACTTAGAAGAAATCATGTCAATAAGAAAGGCAGGGGATACCGGAGAGAAAATCAAAGATACAAAGTCTGAAGGTCTGTAGTATATTTTTGAAACTTTAGTCTGTAATTTGGAAATTTAAAAAAAGGATAATTGAAAATGAAAATACCTCTTTTCTTCATGTTCTTAAGAATGTCAAAGGTATAGCAAAATTATTCTCACAACAATTTCTAGAGTTTCAAAAATATGTGGTGATGAGTGATTTATGGTGAACTGCTTGCAGAACAAAAGAGTAGCTTTCTGCACAGCGCACCGTGCCAGGCAGCCTGCAACGAGGTAAGAAACAATTACCTTATTTCCTTAAGTCGTATCTAGATGTCGATTATAAAATCCACCATTCATGTAATAACAACTCAGAGAGGAGGAGAGAAACCCCACCAAATTAAAGTACTTATTAATGTCACTTATAAGATATGTCCTAACTTCAGAAACATGTGAAGTTAAAATGTGAAGAAAATACATCTTAGTAATGGTAAAAAAAAAAAAAAAAAAAAAAAAATAGCTGCATCTTAAAATACAGGGAAAGCAGTATGTTATTTTTTTCCAAAGATATAGTTAAAAAAAAAAAAAAAGATGATTGGCAGGTGAGATTGAAGAGTTCATCCAGAACCGGACAGGACCACAGCAGGAGGACCGTGGCTGGCATGCCCGAGGCTCCTGAATGACTGAGTTCATAGCACAATTCTCTCTCCATGTACACATCAGGGCAATTGTAGAAGAGACGGAAGGGCCGGAATTAGCCAGGGAGCTACCCCTTTCAGGAACTGAATTCCATACCACTAGGTATGGGTACAGTGCTGGCAAAAATGTAAGAACTGGTGATTTTTTAAAAACCTTCCTTCCCCAAACAGTCTTTCTGTGCTTCAGCATGTAGGGCCAGCCTCTCTCACTCCCCCAGCGGAAAGCAGAAAATCTGAGCCATTGTTTTCTTGCTCTGGTTCCTCTTCTTAACTTTTATCTCTTTTTAAAATATAATTTGAGAGAACCAAACAATTTTGAAATGGTTTTCCTGTGTGTTTGCAGATTCTGACCAACCCCAACCATCACTTCATGGACAGTTCTTTGTATAAAGATGTTATTTTGGTGGCCTGGGACCCTGCTCCTTATTCTGCAAATCTTAACCTGGTAAGTGTCTCCCTTGGTGTGCCTACTCCAGTGGTCAACAATGCCTGTGACTGATGAATCATGGCAGCGGTCAAGAATTAAGCTTTGACAGACAAAATGAAACTGATCACGGGTACTGATTAAGTACATGTGTGTGCACACCATTTTGCTACCCAGTTGCAGTAGCATTCTTGGTGAGCAGTATCACAGTGTTTTTGTTCTTGAAGATTGGAAAGAAAAAAAAAGTAGAATATCTACATGTTCAGAAATTCCTCACTACACTGAAGGTTGGACTGATTTAAGCTCAATATGGCTCCACTGTGAAAGGGTTATAGCACCTTCCAAGTAGTTGCAAGAACTTTTGAAATAAATTGGAAGTGGTTGGCAAGAAAATCTAAACTTTGTGACTCCACAGCTCATTGCTGTTTAAATGGAGCCCGTCCCAGGCTTTTCTTGAACCTGTCTAATTTCTTGCAATAGAGCTGAAACAAGTTTATTACTAGCCATCGAGATTCAAGCAGATTATATTTGGGACATTCTGGTAAATCATTGTCTGTCTAAACAAGCAGCCAGTTACTTTTGATGAAATCTTGCATGCAAAGCCAGTGTACATGTTTTTTAATGAGGGCTGAGAAAGATGGATGATATTTAGGTTAGCAGAACATGCTGTCGGCTGTGCAAATGAGTGTCTTTGACTTGTTCCGCCATGGCCAGAGAGGATACAACCTTCTTAAGATAAACGCAGGGACAAATCTTGGCTCCTCCAAAGGGTAACTTTCCAAGAGAGTCACCCAGAATAGAATGGGTCCCTTCAGAAGGAGTGCTTGGGTCACTGTTCATCTTGAGATGGAGGATGGACATTTACCTAGCAGGACTGCTAACTGGCTCTTAACCAGGGATACAAATCAAAATCGCTTGGAGAGTACTTTCAGAATCTGTCAGAGTTCCATTTCCAGAAATGTGGGATACAGCCTTGTGCATTTTTTGAGAATGCTCTCTGATTGATTCTCATATGTGCCCTGTACTGAGAATCAAGTATCAGATGGCTGTTTGAACTTCTCAACTTCCTCCCCTGCCCAAGGTTCCCTTGTTTTAAGCTCTGGCAGTTTTCTTGCAGACTGAGAGCTTCTAGCTATTGGACCTTGTTTGTTCCTCTGTTGAAGCATCCAAGCCCAGGGCAAAAGGCTGTCCCCATTCTGCAGATGTGGGCAGTGACAGAGCTAAAACCCAAGTTTCTCAGCCCTTGCTATGGGGCTGGTGCTGCCGTGAGAGGCCCCAGAGGTGGGGGATGGGGAACGCCTCCCCTCTGGCCCCTCATTCCATTTTCTTCCCTCCCAGTGCCACATGGCTTGGGCACTTAATTTGTTAATGATGATCTGGTCCAGTCATTTAAAAAACCTTTTTATACTGGAATATTACTCGGGAATATTAATATGAGGGTACTTCAAAAAGTTTGTGGCAAGATTCATATTGTCTTTTAATTAATTCTTTCTGCAAACTTTTTGTTTGTGGAACCCTGTTTGAAGCCTCTCCCCACACACCCTCTCCAAATTCCATATCATAGTGACACCTGAGACACTTCTGAAGACTTGTAAAAATCAATATTATTATTGGTATTTATACAATAATTTACATAGAATAAGTATAAGTGTACATTTTGATGAGTACTAGCAAATCTATACACTCATGTATTGCCATCACAGTCACCACTAGAACATTTCCATCACCCCAAGGAGCTCTGTTGTCAGTCCATCCTAGTCAATTTTCCCAGCCCCAACCCCAAGCCCTGGTGGCAGTGGTAATATGCCTTCTGTCACTATAGATGAAACTTGGAAAACTTATTTTTCAAATTCACTGATCCAGCCCAGGGGTCAGCAATCTCACAGCCATAGGCCAAATCTGGCTACCCCCTGTCTTTATAAATAAAGATTTATTAGGACACGGCCTGCCCAAACACTGTGTATTTTCTGTGGCAGCTGCCATGCTGCCATGGCAGAGTTGAGCAGCGGCAGCAGAGACTACATGGCCTACAAAGCCTAAAGTGTTTGCTATCTGGCCCTTTGCAGAAAAAAGCCTGCTGACCCTGATCTAGCCCATCTCCCTCATTTTACTAGAGCATAAGGCGTTGTTCCTGTGCATTAGAACCCTGCTGTGTGCTTGTTTCCTCATCCCAGTGAGGAAGTGTCCAAGAAGTGACAAGCCGTGGCCTCCCTCCCCAGCCTGGCTTCCCTGCCTCTAAATATGCCCACCTGGGTGCTGCACTGTCTCCTTTTCACAATGATTTTTTTTTTCTTAGTGGTACAAGAAGCCAGATTACAACCTGTTCACTCCATATATTCAGCATCGTCAGAGAAACCCAAATCAGCCATTTTACATTCTTCATCCTAAGTTTATATGGCAACTGTGGGACATTATCCAGGAGAACACTAAGGAGAAGATTCAGCCAAACCCACCATCTTCTGGTTTCATTGGTAGGTGCATGTTAAGAACTGGAGAGCTTGGGTGGGTGGGCAGGGTGAGGCCTAATACTCAATATACAGTTATGTCATATAGTTAAGAGCAATTAACAGGAGGAAAGTAGATTAACTGAGGAAAAGAGAAACACTCTGTTCTAGTTATCGCTTACTATGTAACAAACTACTGCAAAATTTCAAGGTATAAATAAGAAAACTTTTCTCTTATGATTTTGTGGGTCAGGATGGGCCTGGGTGGTACTTCTGTTCCACGTGGCATCCACAGGGTCACTTCATGGTATCAGGCTGCTTCATCAGATGGCTTCACTCATGTGTCCAGCCCCTTGGCAGGGATGGCTGGAAGTCAGATTCAGCCAAGACTGTTGACCCTGTGCCTGAACCTAGTCTTTCTTTCATAGTGATCTCAAGGTAATTGGACTTCTTAAATGGCAGCTCAGGGATCCTAGGGAGAGGGCTCCAAAAGCCAGGAAGCAGAAGCTGCTGGCTCTTTAAGGCTAACACCTGGAGACTTGAACAGTGTCACGTGTGCTGTTCTGTTGGTCAGAGCAGTTGTGGAGCTCACCAGATTGCAGGGACCCTGCCTCTTGAAGGGAGGGGGGGAGGTGTGTCCAGGAACCTGCATCATCTTCAGTCCCCCACCCACTTCCACTCACATAGCCTATGTGACGCCAGGCTGAGGAGCTAAATGTGTGACCACAGGATAGAGTGCCGTGTTACAGGGTCACTGGTAGGTAGGGACTTCAATGAGACCACCTCCAGTGTCTCATTCAGCTCTCTCAACCAGAGAGTCCACTAGCTCTAATCCAAAAATGGTTTTAGAGAACAAGATAATCACCCTTGGCCTGTTTTTTTTTTTTTTTTGTCTAGGCTTTTATCCTCAAGGTTTGAGGTTTTACCCCCATTTCTTTATCTATGTTTCAGCGTATCACCCCATTATTTCTTTGATTTGACCTGAGTCGGGCAATATTAAGGAATATCTTAGATCCCCTTGACAATATAAAAGGCTGTGATAGAGCCAAAGGATATTGGTTTTGACTATAAGGGACTGTGATGTTCTCTACCCCAGTTCCAAAGAGTTTACAGCCCCACACCTTCCTTGAGCCTCACAGTGGACACATGATTTATAGGTTGGTCATGGACACAGGACACACAATATCCTGAATTGAGGCTTGAATGTTCTGGAGTGGATTTTTGCTATTGTAATAATGTGAAATATTTTGTATAAAATTCAAGAAAAAGTTTACAATATGGTTGCACATTATTTTTCTTAAGCACAGCTTTCCTCCCCTTTAAATTCATGCCTTTGATGTTCTTTTTCTTCAAAACACTCTTTTAAAATCCTTGTTCTTTATCTTTTGTGTACTTGCATAGCATCCAGCTGATTCAGGAAAGAAAGTATAATGCAGTTTGTCAGCAAAGGGTAAACAGGATAGAATAATGCTTAGAATGTGTAATAGGATGTGGCAGAAGTTTAATAAAGTCTTTTTCATGTCATCGCCTTCTCATGAATTCATGTGGCTAATATTTGATTAGAACAAAAGTTTTTAAGCACAGCTGGGGAGGGGCTGTCAGATATACTTATTATTGACATGTAGTTTGAAAGATTCAGGTTAGACAGTCGTAGCTGAGAAAAGTACTTTCCCATGTGTTTTCATTGCAAGAAAGCATGTCACACCGGCCAGCTTCCTTTCACAGCTACTTACTGAGAATTCAGAGCTTTTGGAGCTGTTGACGGCTTCAAGTCCTGTCCTTTTTTACTTGAAGAAGGGGAGTACAGGTTGATGTCACTGCGGGAATGCAGGTTGGGTTGCACAGGCTTGAGTTTGCATTCTGCTCTGCTGCTTCTCGCTTTCTGACCTTGGGCAAGTTACTTAATCCTCTGACCCTCAGTACGCTTAAATGAGAAATGGAAATAATAAAGCCTTTCCAAGGATGAGGTAGGTGGCCCATTTGCAATCAGGATTATTTTCTAGCACTGTCCTGCCCAATATGGCAACTGTTAGCCACATGCAACTACTAACGTTTTGATTAATTACAATTAAGTAAGAGGAAAACCTCCACTTGTCAGTCCCACTAGCCCCATTTCAAGTTCTTAGTAGCCACATGCTACTGGTGTCTACCCTACTAGACAGTACAGATAGAGAACATTAAGTCATGTAGGACAGCACTGTTAAGCTTTGCAAATCACCAAAGAATGGAAAACAGTATGTTAGTAAGGAATCATTAACTTCCCAGTGGGCAGGCTTTGTTCTGTGGGTGGGGATAGAGATGCAGTAGAAGACCTGGGCTGACATCATTAAATTCATTTTCTGCTCTTGTGCCTTGACATAACTAAGTGTGTGAGAGCCCTCACCAGGGATAGGTGACAGGGACACCCTGGGTGAGCTCTGGCCAGCCCAACCCTAATGCCCCTGTAGTCTTTACATCTCCTCTTCGATCTTGATCAGAAATAGGCTAAGAGCCAAAGTCTGTCTTATAATTTACCTGACGTCCTTAGATAACAGTAAAATGATGTCACCCACATCCCTGTCTATCTTCCATAAAATTTTAAAAATCAATAAGTGGTTTGGTTGGATTTTTTTTTTTTCTGTGATCGAAAAGTGTTCTGCAAATGTCCCTCATGTTCCAAGGTCCTGTTGAAAAGGCCTTGATGTGTCTCACCCCGCCCCACATCTTCAAATACTCTAACTTCTAATGTCAGTATGCACCGTCCAGTCCTTGCCCCGGATACTTGGGTCAGCAGGGCTGTCCTCATCAGAGGAGACCCGTGGCAGTGTCCCAACTTGCTGCTATCCTAATCCACACAGGGCTCCACTGTAAGTGGAGCAGGATGAATCACTACCTTTACTGACATACTTATCAGGTGTACAGGTGCTCCTCCACTTATGATGGGGTTCCATCTCAAAAAACCATCATAGGTTGAAAATACCCTGTTGAAAATGAATCCAGTACAGCTAGGCTACAGAACATCACAGCTTAGCCTAGCCTACCTTAAATGTGCTCAGAACACATACATTAGCCTACAGTTGGGCAAAATCATCTAACACAAAGCCTATTTTATAGTAAAGTGCTCAATATCTCATTTAATTTATTGAATATTGTACTGAAAGTGAAAAATGTAATGGTTATGTGGGTCTTTGAGGTATGGTTTCTACTGAACGCATATCACATTTGCACCATCACAAAGGTGGGAAATCGTGAGTGGAACCACCATAAGTTGGGACCATCTGACAGGCATGTCTATACCCATGGTTGGTTTTATATTGTCTTTTCTCTTCAGTCTTTTTGGCTGAAACCTTCATCGGTTTTTTTCACATATGGATGCATACATGTGATGCTCATCCACGTGTGGAAACAGTCTCACATGCCATTACCTACATTTCTAAACCCACTGTGTACATTTTCCTTGTTCATGTTTAGGAATCCGCGTGTGTGAAATACAGGGACTCTGAAAGTTGATTATTTTGAACACAAAAGACATTACTTTCTATGGAAATGTATCCAATGGGAATTAGATTCCCAGGGAGATGCACCCGAACCCCTTAAATGTAGTGCTATTGGTGCTGTTCAGAGGCCTTGTTACTGGGGCCTGAACGCATATGGAGGAAGGTGGTGAACAAGGAAGGGGAGAGGCGTCCATTGAGTGGATATTAATTGAGCACTTCCTGTGTGCCAGGCACAGGGCTGGGCCCCAGAGATGTGGTGGTGAGGAAACCAGGCAAGGGTCCTGCTCACCTGGAACTTGCAGTGCAGGGGAGAGGGGTCAGACATAGATAAAATGTAATTGCAATCTGTGATAAGAGCTGTGAAGGGAAACAGGATCCATCAAGGGCTGGGCAGTGCCTGTTTTGCCTATCATTGTGTCCCTGCTCTTAGCTTAGCCCATAGTAGATACAAAAAAATAATGATTTAGTGAATGAATGAATGTTCTAGCTCAGTGATTTTCAAAGTTTAGCATCTGTCAGAATCCTCAGAAGCTTTGTGTATTAGTAGTACACTGCTGCAAAGCAAAACTTAGATACTGAAAAAAACAATAAGCATTTACTATCTCACACAGTTTCCGTGGGTCAGTAATACAGGGGCAGGTTGGCTGGATGGCTCTGGCTTGCAGTCTATCATGAGGTTTCAATCCAGACTCAGGCAGGATGATCCGCTTCCAAAGTGGCTCCCTTGCATGGCCACTGGCAGGAGACCTCAGTTCCTCACCACATGACCCTCTCCACAGGGCTGCTTGGGCATCCTCACAGCATGGCAGCTGGCTTTCCAAGAACAAGGGATCTGAGAGAGAGAAGGAGAAAGCCACAACGTTTTTACGATGTCATAAACTATCACATTTGCTACATTATTTGTTACACAGTCAGCACCAGTGTTGTGGGAGGGAATGACACAAAGGTTTGAGTTGCAGGTGGGCATCATCGGGAGCCAATCTGAAGGGTGGCCACTAGAGCTTTTTAAACCAGATTGCTGGGCCCACCTCCAGAGTTTCTGAGTAGGAGGAGGTTGTGAGAAATTTTTTTCAGGTTCTCAAGTGGTGCTGACACTGCTGGTCCTGGGACCATACTTTCTTTTAGAACCATTCTTTTGGCTTTTACCTTGGAGAGAACTTTAGATATCAAGTCCATAGGTTCTGTACTGATAGATGTACCAGCAAGGTACACGGATTTGGCTCAGTAGGAAGACACAGGATTCTTTAATAACTACTAATTACATGTTTATTGCAACGTTTAAACACAAGTGGAGTAATTATTTTTACTTGTGTTTAGTTAAAACAATATAATATATTACTAAAAATATTGATATCTTTGTGTTTTGAAATTTTGTAGCATTAAATCCTGGATCTAGTATTATTAAATTTATAACTACAAATTCATTTATTATTTTTGTTTCTTTTGAAGACAAATCGATAAAATTTCCTCCCATTACTAATGAACTCATTTTATGTCCTTAAAGCTTTTTGTGAAATGACGTATATAACAACTGACTGTAAATGTCCCTCTTAAAAGTGAATTTTTGTTTCTGTCATGCTGGGACCCAGACCCATACTGATTAATGGGATATACATTTGGAAACCAACAAGCAAGGTCCCAACTCTAATTGATTTCAGGAAACCATCCTCTCAGTAACATTTGGGGAGATGGTTTGGTGCAGTGGACTGATTGTTTGTCCCCCTAAAATTCATATATTGAAATCCTAACCCCCAAGGTATTAGGAGGTGGGGCCCTTGGGAGGTGATGAAGTCATGAAGGCAGAGCCCTCATGGATGGGATTAGTGCCCTTATAAAAGAGACCCCAACAGAGCTCCTTCGCTTCTTGTGCCATGTGAGGACACAGGAAGCAGACAGCCATCAGTGCACAAGGAAGCAGGCCCTCACCAGACACCAAATCTACTGGCACCTTGATCTTGGAATTTCCAACATCAAGAACTGTGAGAAATAAGTTCCTGTTGTTTATGAGCCACCCAGTCTACGGTATTTTGTTACAGTAACCCAAATGGACTAAGGCGTTCAGCCAACACCTTCCTCCCAAGAAACATAACACCTTTTGTGCACCCTCATCAGCAGCATCTAGCCCACAGCAGCCTCCTTGATGGCTCACAGATCAGGTGTCCTTGCCCTGCTAGAGTAGGAGCTGTAGCATGCATGTGTGTGTGCACACACGCGTGCACACGTGTGTATTCTGCTGGGGAAAAGGAAGCAATAAATCTCGAAGGGAAGATGAGTCGAGAAGCAATTTCTGCTCATTGCACCAGTCTGAATGTCCTTTGGTTAGCTGGCCTGTAGATATTGCGAAATCGGAATTGTCATTGATCCCAGTGCCCTGCAGGCAGGGCTGAGCTTTTTCCTCAGTGGTGGGGAATCTGTGTATTATCATTTCCTATGGAGAAAGAAATCAGATTTCCTACTGAAATCAGATATGGACAGAAATACTTAGTTTGCAACTAAATAAATTCTTATTGTTTTATCTGTAAATAATAGGGCTTCCTTTTCTGCTTAAAGAGACAGAGCAATAAATTATAGGATTTGAGGAACACCTTGACCTAGGCATTGAAGAAAGGAAACTCTGAGGACCTCTTCATCAAAATTCATTTTATTGTTTCAAAAACATCTGATTTCAGAAGTTTGCAATTCACATACATAGAGAATTTATCAAAGCTAATAATTTATTATGTTTTCCTTCTAATAACTCAGAGAACATGTGTGAATAATTACAATATTGACACAATATAAATGTTTTAATATTAAAAGAATCAAACTATACTTTCATTACAAGCTTACTTTAATATTAATAAGATCACTTACTAAAGTTTTAATACCTGTAATGTATACCGAAGTTCTTTCAAAGTTCTAAATGAATATTTTTAAATCATGTTTTCCACTTTTTTGACATCATATTCCTATTATTACTGAGCAATTCTACCTAACAAAGTATTTTAAAGAATTATTATTAAAGAGATGAGTATTTACTGCAATTAAATGTGAAAACCTAACTCAAAGTTGCACATTGAATACTGATAATTATTTTTCAAAACATTTAAAAATAACTACAAATATATTTTGACTTTTGGTATCAAGGTCATCACTTGGAAATCAGGGAAAACCAGACTAACTTTTTAAGAGATCCCATTTTGAAACCTAAGGAGATTTACAGATATTATTTATCCTCACATAGTTATGGATCCAAACCTTTCACCAAACCTTAAGAAAGGGAATGACTCTGTCTTGCCTCATTAGCTTTTCTTTGCAGCACTTTTGAAGAATCTCCTAGAACTTTGCAGACCTTGTAAAAAGAGGGAAACAACATTATGACTAAACATTTAAACATTTCTTAAAATACCAAATAACTCTATCCTCTCCCCTTCCTGGTACTGCCATCTGATTTTATTTTAGTGTAACTCTTCCAAATCCTGACCACGTCTACATCTTAAAATGTAATAAATGAGCCTTGCTTAGTGCAAGGCACCACAGAACAAGTATACGGTAAATGTTTGCTGAATGAAGAAACATATGAGTGATGGGGAGGTTGTGATTTATGTCATTCTGTAGACTCTCACCTTTGATTTGACTGGTCTTACATGCAGGAGGATGCCCACTCTCCTCAAGAATCACTTTATGTGTGCACTGTGCTTGAGACCTTGTGCTCTGCAGAGACCAGTATCAAATCTTGGCTCCATCGCTAGGCTAGCTATATGACCGTGAGCAGGCTACTTAACATCTCTAAACCCCAGGTCTTTCATCTGTAAAATAAAGATACTAATAATACCTTTAACTTTGAGTTCTCATGTGCCCAATCACAATTACTAGTATTTACTATTTACTATTATCATTATGTGCCTCATCTGAAACTTTGTGCTGGGTCACAAGAGACTATATTCCCAAATAGAAAAGGGCTGTTCTTTCATTAAGATCTATAATCAAGGTGAAAATAGACTTGTTTCCTTTGTTATTACAGAGGCCATATAATTATATCAAATAAGTATATCATGATTTATGTCTTTATTTGCTGAATATTTATTTAGATTGCTAAAAGTATTTGATTTATGAAACAATTACATTATTGAGTCATTATTATATTCGTGTGCTAATACATATAGACTTTTCTTTCCTTTAAACTATTTTCTGAAGATAAATTCCCAGGAGTATTGGTGTTGGAGCAGAGATTATAACATCTTGATGATTGTTGATGCATGCTGATATACTGCCTTCCCCAGAATCATCTACTTGAATTACTAACCAGAGTCCATATTTGTCCCCACGGTTCACAGGAAGAGGTATGCTAATCGATACACTGGAGATATGTTACATGTAGCAGTCCCTTCTCCAAGCAAGCAGTAGAGGTTTTTACACCTATTAGACTGCACATGTATTCTTAAAATTAAAAGGCTCTAACATGGATCAAGGTAATTTAGAGAATCCAGAAGGACTCGTTTCTTTGGAACGACATTTTCATCTTATTAGCTTCCTTCCCTCAGACCTCTGGGGGCTACTTGTTCAGATATAAAGAGTATCCTTGTTGGATGCTGGAGATTTTGTCTTGTTATTCAGTGCAATGAAGTAATTTTTATTGTGTCATAGCCTGACTGAGGATAAATAATTTATTTGGAATCTCATGGCTTCTATTTTCCCTCATAACAACAGATATTTTTATAGAAGGTGACTGAGCTCACCTGAGGCCATAGAGCATGGCTGGATCTGTTGCCATCTAAACACAAGAGGTCACCCAGGCAAACCAGGAGGCACTGGCCTCGCTATCCTTGGCTCATCGTCTGAGCACCGACAGGCAGACAGGCCTTATAGCCAGGGGTCCAGTCCAGCACACTCAGAGACGTGGAACTCATTTACAATATACAATTGCCAAATTTTTATTGTAGAAACCACTAACACCCCCACCTTCCCTTCCTTAAATGCAACCACTACTGATATTATAAATGATATTTCTGAAATTCACAGATGCAAACACTATAATTTCAGGCTATTTAATATATGCACAAGAATAATATGCTTAAAAACAAGTCATAACTTCTTTTCTTTGTTTTATATTGCATTTTGGGTCCTAATGTCCTAATTTTCTGATATATCATCCAAACTCAGAGCATTAACACAAGATAATAAGCCACTTAACATCCACATTTGTAATTATGTGAAATGCGTCACAATTTTGTTGACTAGGAACAACTTTTTCCATCTTCCTGTAAATAATGAATACTCAGTGTGTTACCATCAAATAATACAATGTTAATGAACTAAAAATTGGTCTTCAAGTATTATTCTTGTATAATTCTTATATTATTTTATTTAATGCAGTAAATACTTCTTAATTGCCTCAAATTCAGATTTCTAAAACATCTTTTAATTACGAATATTTTCTGGAAATGCCACTGAAAAGTCATGTTTTTCTCTTTAAGAAATCTGAAGCACTCACAATTTTCCATTTTGTGATTGAATTGGCAGAGAAACCACACAAGAGCTGCTAGATTTCCATGAGCCTGGCATATCCAATACACTTAGCCTCTCACCCTCACCACTCACTTAGAAAAATATTTTGCAGTGTTCTGTAGGTCATTCTCAGAAATTCCTCATTTACCTCACATATGAATTATGTTCAAGTGTTTATTAGAATTGATTTAAGCTGGTATTTTTTCTGTTCAATGATGTCATTTTATATCCATAGCTCACATTGCTATTTGATGGAAGGATATTTTCATCAAAAAGAAAATTGTGTTATTCTTAATGATTTGGGTTTTTATTTTAAATACTTCTGCCAGGTGAAAAACAAATTAATTTTTATGTAATCACAATTAAGCTAAGTCATTAAACTATACTATACTAGTCTCTGATAACACATCAAATATACATATCTGTACACACAAAGAAAAGATTTATAGAGAAAACCTCATTCTTTCAAAATCTATTATCCAAACATGGGTTAAAGTTGTTTTTTATTCAGGTTTCAGAACAAATAAATGTGTCCATTCTGCTTGTTATGCTGAATCATATAATAGGACATGTTACTAAGACCAGTCAAAATGTGTTTTAACTAATATTAAAACATGCAATATGGCAAATGAATGTCTCCAGAGTCATAATTGCCTGGAAAATACTAATACTTTTTTTTTATTCAAATGAATTCCTCCTATGGACTCATTTGTGAAAACTTGCCATGTAAGAAACTTAACATTAATTCAACTCTATTTAGAGATTTTAAATGGCTGGCTTGGAAGAATACACTTAAAAGCTTCTAAATATTTACCTGCCTATCAAAAAGTCGGGCTCCATGTTGAAAGCAGTAAAACTTTTATTAGTGATGAAAGCACTTAATTTTTGGTAGTCCATAAACAAATTTACTTAATAATATAAAAGTTCCTTAAGTGATTTTTAAAAGTTATTCTTCACTGAATTGCCTAGTATGAGATGATGTGTATTCATCTTGCATTTTAGTTAATCCTGAGCAGACATAAGAGAGGAAATGAAAAAAAAAAATCAATAACATTTTTAGCATAACCAGATGTGAATTCCCCATGTCAGTCTGGAATAGGGAAATGATTACGAAGTAACATGATACTTTGAATTTATGTATATATGGTATCTATGCAGAAAAGACAACAGAGCCCACTTGACTGCTTACCCTTAGGAAGGACTGCTTACAAGACTGGCCCTTGGCTGGTGTCTGGGAACTTGGATTTGGGGAAGATTCCTGTCCCTTTAACTGATAAGAGTGACCCACAGTGCTTGCCCTGCTTGTGCTGAATGAACACTTGCTTTCTTTCTGGCAGTCTGGAATTTTGGTATGTGCTGGCCAGAAACTGCCTACATAACCAGCTCCCAATAATAACCTTGAGGGGTGCTGAGTCTCTAACAAGCTTCCCTGGTTGGCAGCATTTCACATTTGCTGTGGTCTTTGTCATTTTGGGCAGCTATAACAGAAATACCATAGATTTAGTGACTTAAACAACAGAAATTTATCAGTTCTGGAGGGTGGGAAGTCCAAGATCAAAGTGCTGGCCAATTCAGTTCCTGGTGAGGGCTCTCTTCTTGGTTTATAAATAGCTGCCTTCTTGCTGGGTCCTTGCATCTCTTGCTGTAAAGAGAGATCATCTCTACAATATTTCTTCTTATAAGAGCACTAATCCTCTTCTCATGAGGGCTTCACACTCATGATCTAATCACCTCCCAAAGGCCCCACCTCCTAAAACTATCACATTGGGGATTAGGATCTTAACATAAGAATTTGGGGGGAATGCATTCGGTCCACAGCAGTGACGCACTGCTGGGAGAATAAAGAGCATCCTGTGTGACTCCGCTGTTAGAGAACTTTGGAAGCTTGCACCTGGTTTCCTCTGGGCTTTACTCCATGCAGCTTTTCTTTGTGCTGATTTTGTTTTGTATCCTTTTGCCGTAACAAATGGTAGCCATGAGTATGACTATATGCTGGATTTTGTGGGGTGTTCCTAGCAAATCATTGAACAACTACCTTATTGGTGTTTATTTAGAGAACATTTGAGAGCTGTGTGCTGTTGGTATTTATGGTATTTATGATGACAAGGCTCAGTGTCACAGCACTGCAGAAGAGATCTTGTGGTAGGGCTCAAACATGTTTCTCAGTACAACATTTAGGACACTTCTTCAAGTCATTCTAAGAATGATCATGGGCTTGCCCTCTGTGCTTAAATTTAAAGATGAGTCCTTTAGTTTAATTAGTTGGGTTTTTTAAAGAAAGTTTTTCTAAATCCCCAGTGATTAGCACTGTGCCCGGTGTGACCTCCAACAGCACTTGAAGATCCTGTCCTGGTCCTGCCTCCCTGCACTGTCTACTCCCCGTGCCCTGTTCCTCAACGCACATATTCCAGACAGTGTGAGAGCTGTAATGTCCAAGCATTGACGTCCACCTAGTTTCTTCTTGCAAAGTATAAAGTAATTCACTTTTCAGGTTTCTATATATTGCTAAGTACTAGTCACAAGTCTTAGGAAAACTGACTTGTAGATTTAGCCACATCTAATAATAATGATTTTCAGTATTATATGAGTCTGAATCTAAACTCATATTTATGTGTAATAAATGAATTGACCATGCTGACTGAAAAAAACTTAAAAATATTAAAGAACATTCTTCTCCTTTGGTACTATAAATCTCCCTGTCCACCTTTCATATGTACCCAATGAGTTATAAACTAATTTTTTTCCTTCTCTTTGAAAGTGCCTTCGTACCATTTCTGGTATCAGTGCTACAGCTGGCTGCCATTTAAACACTTAGGGCAGATTCTGCTGTTATTTAAATTTTAGGATGCTCTAGGCCAAGGTTCATAATCACAGGAAGCCACAGTTCATATGAGAATACAAAATATGTGAAACCATTGTTGCTAAATCTCTATGGGGTAGGTGAAAATCAGGAATTGTGAAGATAACTCAAGACAAACACCCACCTCTACTGGCCTTTAGCTTGTACTAACAAATTCCTCTATTTCTGAAGCTCTAGAAGTTGTTTTAAAATATGAAGTGCTTATATAAGAAACTCTTATAAATGTATCTATTTACTTATATTGAAACCATAACTATTTGCCTAGTCTTATGACAGTCTATATTGTATTTTTAGCAAATACATGATTTAAAATGTAACAATTAACTAGCAGCAAGAATTAAAATTTTCTCTGGAAAAACTTTCTAGAAAAATAACCAAATTTGAGCATCTGATAGTTATCTGAGACCCATATGATAGCAAGAATGTTGATGGAGACTACCCAAGGTTCTTCTTACTTGGGTTTGGGTAATTCTACCCAGTTCTGTTCTAGATTAGTTGTCAATATGCAGAATCTAGTGTCCTACTTATGAGACACCTTGGGGATCCCTCACAGATACAACCAGATTAGAAACTGAAAGTATTTAGAAACTTTATAGCAATTTGACATAGCCATGGCATTCAAATAGATGATCACTTTTCAAGTAATTCATCATTATTGTATTTTACAAAGTATTTTGGTCTGTGATGGATTGGAAAATTTTTCTAAATGGCCCTTCACCACAGATAGTTTAGGAATTCTTGTTAAAAATTCAGATTCCTGGACCCCAACGCAAGACAATGGAACACAAATTTCTGGAAATGGGGATGTATTAGTCCATTTCTGTTGCTTATAACAAAATACACAGAACTGGGTATTTTATAAAGAAAATGAAATTTATTGCTTACAGTATTGGAGGCTGGGAAGTCCAAAGTCCAGAACACATTTGGTGAAAGCCTTGGTGGTTGTGACAGTGACTCAGGGGTCTCAAATAGCAGAAAATGACAGAGCAGAGAGAGACTAGCTTCTAAAGTGCTTTTCTTTTAAAGCCTTCAGAACCACACCCCTGACCACCATTTGTAATCCATTTACTATGGTATGGTCCTACAATCTAATCACCTCTTCATGGCCCCACCTTTCAATTACCATAATAGGATTTCCCACCCTGAGCAGTTACAGTGGGAATTAAGCTAATATATGAATGTAGAGCTAGGGCTGGGTCTGGAGCTCACAGACCCCTTGAGCCCATTCACAAACTCTTCACACGCAGGTCTACGAGCTAGGTAACTAGAAAAAAAGGTCCTTGCAGCCTTGGTTGAGGGAATAATAAGCTTTATTCAGCACACTAGGCAGTCCAAAAAGAAACTCAACTGCTACCGGCTAAGTCCAAAGAAAAACTGAGCAGCTGCCAGCAAAGTAAACATGCTCAATTTTTCGACACAAGCTCTCTGCCATCCAGCAGTTCAGGGCCAAGGCTCCACACACTCAAGAACACACAGAATAGCAACAAACTAAAAAAGATACATGGGTATGCATGTGCAGTAACTCCACCCACACAAAACTTGTTTACAAAGAATGTGCTGCACCACCCCCAACTGGACCTGAGGGTAGGGGGCCTGACTAAACTGCTCTATTTTTCTCACAATGAAATTTGGGGACACAATTCAATCAATCCACAGCAGGGGACAAGTCCCAGGAATCTTCACTTTAACAAGCTGCCCAGATCATTTCTCATGTTGAGGTTTGAGAATTACTGCTTTAGGGGGTAGGCCAAATACCTCATGCATGACTAACATATTTTCCTACATACAACCTTGGCTTTTGAAAGCCATTCAGTTTAGGAATTAGAGTTGCAAAGGTCATAACTCGGACACGATTGACTCCACGTCCATGGATGCAGTTGTTATTGGCTTATAGAACCACCTGGAAACAGAGACCTGTGGTTTTGGGGTGTACTCTCACTGCTAGTTTGGATAATACCTTTGTGCAGACACCCTTGAAACCACCTAACTGCCACATACAGGAAAAATGTTGTAACAAATAAATGAATCAGTGATGCCATGATGGGAAGGACAGCCCCATCAAGGTGGTTCCTCGTGCACAGCTAGCATAGCATACACCATGTCCAGAAGAGAGAGAGCCACGAATGCTAGGGCCATGTGCAGGAACCTGTTCTGCAGCCACTGGTCAGAAAACACTGGAGCCATCTTTAGCTCCACAGATTCTAGCCCTGGGGAAACATCTCCTGGGAACACACACTCCAAAGAGTGTCATGTTTGTTTAGGTTTAAAGTGACTAGTTATAAAAGGAGAATTTAATTCTTCCTGGGCAGATGGCTTTCTCACCAGCCACATCATTTTCTTATATATGATTTAATGCAGGGTTGGAAGAATGCTCATGGAGCAGTAATTGCTAACCAGGAGGAGGGAAACTGTTCACCAGCTGCATTGCATGTTCCCATGCGGGTGCCCATCCGCCTGTATCCAGGAAGCACTGCTTCCTTGTTCTCAGTTGATTACACCTCAATCACAGTCGCATTGGGCCATCCCGAGGGAGGGGCTGCAGCAGGCAGTAGGTTGGCTGGAACGAAACTGGTAGATCTGGAAGACGAGAGGAACTGACCAGTCACCGGAAGTTTTGACGTTGCTCTCCATTTGCTCTACGTAACCCTTCTCTTTGTTAAGGCCCCTTCTCTCTTCTCTCCCAGCAACCCTCATACAGAATTCTGCACGGTGGAGTAATTGGGGAACATGACTGTCCTCAGCAACAAATATTAGCTATAACAGAAATTAACTGGGTGGCTTTGCATTTTTGTATAACAAGGAGTATTTCTTTCAGAAAAGGGATAAGCACATTTTTTATAAAAAATTTTAAGTTAAGGATGGCACTGGTGGTACTAAAAAAAGAAAGCCTGTTAGCCCAGATCAAGACTCAGATTTGCTCAGTGATGGTTAGGTTTTGTAGCTATTTGAAGCAATAAATAAATTAAAACAACTTTAATACTGACAGTTTCAGTGAGAAAAATAATTCTGTTAATATGAATCTTAAACTCTGTGTTCCCCAACTCCATTTTTTCCATCAAACAACTATTTAATAATAGCCATTTCATGTACAGTTTTATTTTATAGCTTTTCAAACAACCATTTCATAGTCAATGTATAATCAAGCAACTATTTTACAAGAAGCTTTTTATAACATTTATTCCTTTGGAACATAATAGTCCTGCACTGCAAATCAGGTGGTGCAAGTGTGTAGAATGTGACACAGGACAGTCTAATGTGGGTTGCAAATCTACCGCTCCGTGGAGTATGGTTCCCTTAAGTTCAGTAACTTTGTCTTTTCTCTCTTTTTCCTGGGCCCACAGTCATCAACTGAATGAATGACTATGCAGTCATCCCCCCTTATCCACAGGGGTTACGTTCCAGGATCCCCAGTGGGTACCTGATACTGCACATATTACAGAACCCCATATACACTGTGTCTTTTCCTATACATACTTATCTCTGATGAAGTCTACTTTATAAATTAGGCACAGTAAAAGATTAACAACAAAAACTAATAATAAAATAGAACAATTATAACAATGTACTGTAATAAAAGTTATGTTGAATTTGCTCTCTCTCCCTCTCTCACTGCCTCTCTCTCTCAAAATACTGTAATATTTTCAGATCACGATTGACCTTGGGTAACTGAAACCATGGAAAGTGAAATGGGATTAAAGAAGACTATTGTATTTAGAATTAAATCCTGGTATGTCCCACACCCAATAAACTGCATGTGCCCCATTTAATGGCAGTGATAGCACTGCACATGTAAAGATAATAAGAAAGCAAGTGAAAAGCAAGGGTCTTTTGCTTCAGTCATTCCCAGTCACCACCGCTCCAGAGAAACGGTCCCTCTCACTTGGAGTTGCTCATTGGGTTCTAATTTTCTTTTTGTGCCAGGAATCCTCATCATGATGTCCATGTGCAGAGAGGTGCACGTGTATGAATACATCCCGTCCGTCCGGCAGACGGAGCTTTGCCACTACCACGAGCTGTACTATGATGCCGCCTGCACCCTGGGTGCCTACCACCCGCTGCTCTACGAGAAGCTGCTGGTGCAGCGCCTGAACACGGGCACCCAGGCAGATTTGCATCGCAAGGGCAAGGTGGTCCTGCCAGGCTTCCAGACCCTGCACTGCCCTGCTCCAAGCCCCGCGGGTCCACACTCTTAGAAAGGGACTCTTGGGAATCAATGTGCAATAAGGTACTACTGTCATCCTCCAAGTCACAAAAGGATACTTGAAGACATATTTTAGATGATGCAGTTTTGAGTCTTTAAACTGTCATGTAGTGGTGACCATAAGAATTCTTCTCTTTCTAAGCCATTGAGTATTTATTACTGCTTTGAATATAGAAGTGGAATCTTTTAAAACAGCTCAAGAAAGATGCAAAAAAAAAAAAAAGGATAGCTAGAAAGAAAACAAATGTTTAACCATGGTATCATACCTACACAGATGTTAACCTTTTCTTATGCCATGGGTAACCCTTATCAGGGTTGATTTCATCTGCAGGTTCCAGTGATACTCCTGATAACATGGAAAGGTTTCCATCTAGAAACATCCAAGTTGAAGCACAGTGCCCGCAGCATCCAGTGTGTCACTTTACATGCTTTCATCATTAAATGTCCTAGACTTTATGATGAATGTCACATGACACATCTGAGTGATAAGTCAGACGTTTATGATAAAATCTAGGATATTTAATGATGAAAGCAAAAACCCCCAGTCTGTCCAATCAAGTGCACGTGTTTCCAGCCCTTGCAGTTCCCATCTCTGCCTCCCACTGCCCACTGACTGCTTTGACCACTGTGTATCAGGAAAGATTTCTACAACCATAAAACATCCCTCTTGAGCAGTCCTAAAAAAAGCCAAACCCCCGATAGCACCACAGAGGATGCCCTTTGCTTCTCTGCAATAATTTATTTACTTGACTAGGGGTGTTAGTTACACACAGACAGAGAAGAACATCACCAGCAAGTAAGTACAGAATTGCAGAGCTGCAGGGTGACCCCGGAGGTTCCCTGGCTCCAGCTTTTCCACCTTGTACCTCCTTGCCTGCAGGTTCACCCTGCAGCTTTAGCACAGCCAGTGAGTGACACATGACAATTGGTACAGCCCAGACAACTTGCGCCTTTCATACTAGAAGGAAGAACTTCGGGGCCTCTGCCCATGCTGCTGGGATGCACACCTATCTCTTTTACGCGTATTTCTTGCAGGTTTTATCAGCTACTGGAACTCGACACTGCACTGAATTTTCACTCATTCTTCCTACTGACATTCGGGAATCCAGCCCTTGTTTTCACAGATATGTTTTATGTCAGCAGCATGACAAAGCCATATAATTAAATAAAATTGTGTCAAAGCATTGCTCTTTAACAACAAGGAAAATATGTATATGCTTCAGAGGGAAAGACAGCTAGAGGGAAGTTTTCATCCCAATGTGTTAGCTATATTCAGGGTTTATAGGGTTTTTTTAATCTCAGCTTCTGTTACTGATACATTAAAAATTTTTTTTTTTTTTTTTTTGCTATGAATAGAGTGAAACATTTTGGAATACCTTAATTAAACATGCTATTATCTCAATATATAACCAGAACATATCTCAGTGGTACAGTTGAGACTTCTTGGCAATGATGGTAGCAGCTTAATGAAATACATTCTCCCTTGCCAAGTGTGTGAAGGTCAGGAGAGTTTGGTGGAAAACTTTCTTTTTGTTTCAGGATTGGTTTTTCCCAGAGTGCTCTCAGGACTACTTTCTTGTCTACAAATGGTTTACAGAGACTGACAGCTTCTCTCTGGTTAGTCTACTCAGCAAAAATCAAGTTGGATAACAGGCATCTGCTATAGCTTATTATAATAGTGAAGTAGGAGTAATTGAAAAGTTTTAATGATGACAATATCCAAAAAAAGCCCATTTTGAGAGTTTCATTACTACATCTATGAGAAGTGATGGGAACTTTGTCCTATACATTAACTTATGTTTGAGAAGACATGGTCGAGGCATGTTTCTAATTTCCTGAAAGAGCTTGGTCTTGTCCACATGTTTGCACGTGTGTAATAAGTTTAGTAACTCAAGTGAGGTAGCTTGGATGTGGGATGAATATTTCTCCTGCGATCCTTAGATTTTTCTGGATCTTGCAAGCTTTGCCTTTAAATGTTCATGACTATTGAAGTTCTTTTTACAGTCTTCTGAGTGGCTTTACTCACCAGCATGCTTACTATCCCAAACAATCCCCCTTTGGTGACTTGAGAACTTGATTAGAGAATAATTTATTGAGATCATTGTAGATATTCAACTTCAAAAGCCCCAGAAAACACTTTAAAGATTTTTAAATAGCTTTTAATTATAACGCATATACTTTTAAAAGAATACTTTTAGATTCACTGAGGTTACAAGAAAGACTGAAGAGCATAAAAGAAATTTAATTAAAATTTCTGAATTCATTATGGCCTTAAAGACTCTTGGGAATCAGGGTCTATTAAACATTCAGAAAATGTAGTACACATATTAATATAGTGCTGGCTGGGCATTCTTCTATTTAAAAGTATAAATTGTTCAGCCTCTCAGAAAAGTTAGGCAGTTATAGTTAACATGACAGCTGCCTCTAGTTTTAGCCAAATGGGTCCTACATGGCAATATTTTGCCAGACGTTGATTAAGTCATCACATGCCACATTTATGGAACTGTAATAAACACACAGCCCTTCTGTGGAGCAGTTAATAATAAATGGTATCTCACTGCATTTCTCCTAGGCTGTTTCTCTTCCAGAACCCTCCATCCTCTTTTGTGAAGGGACATTGATAAAAATCCTCATGGTGCAACCTGAAGCCATTAGATGTTCCTTTTTCCACTCTCAAGACTAACAGATGTCACATTGCTTTGCATTTCAAGATTTCACTCTATCTTTTGATGTTATTGTTACCACAAAGAAACAAATGTTGACCAAGAATAACAACTCAGCTGCATCTAAATGTTCTCTCACTTGTTTCTCCAGTTGGTCACACCAGATAGGAGGTTAACACTTAACGGGCGTGGTGTTCTCACTGTCCCCATGGAATGAAATGCTGGTCCCCCATAGTTGACCTTCCCCACTGCATCCTTATGGGGCTGCTTTTACAGAGAACTCTGTGCACAGGGCCAAGAGATGGTCAATTAAAGTTGCACTTGCGCATCGGGGCATGCATGAAAATGGCCAAGTAAATGACTTTTACACATCTCTGAATGTCCAGGTCTTTTCTGTCTGCCTGGACGCAGAGCTCAGGGTGCCCTGCTTCAGAAACAGCACTTTCCATGTGTCTCCTGCTCTTGCATCCTCAGCCAGACACCTAATCAATCCTGGAACCCCCCCCCCTTCCCCCGTAATCCTCTCTCATTGTAGCCATAGCGTCTGGACAAAAGCAATGCTAAAATAATCATTAGCATTTTCAAAACTGGGAAATCGAAGAAACTGGGTTATTCTATTACATGTTTGTGAGCCAGTTCATTCTGCCCGGACAGATTATACCTTATGTTGTTGGCTGACCCTCCTGGGCAGCAACACTTAACATCTATTGAATTAATTAGGTCCTGTTTGGGTGCATTAAGTGGGATCAATCTCAGATGAGTGTTACAGTATGTGATGGAAGAATTTTGTATGCACAAAGGACAGCTTTTCTTGCAGATTAGTGCACAGTGCATGTTGGAGGCTGGTGGCCGAAGTTACTTGGTCCCATTTCTTCTTAGCTATGGGAAGAGACAGAAAGGGGGTGGTGAAGCCAGGAGAATTACCAGAGAGACATGATTGAATATATAGGCCACATAGTCTCTGAATATGTTCTATTGTATTGTCTGTTTCAATTTCTAACTCTGATAGTTTAGAACTCTTAGATGGTGGTTTAGAACTCTTACCCTGACTGATCAAGGCATCTCCATTTAGAAATTAATTGCAAATGTAAAATGTGCCAGAGTTTAAACTAGTCTCATACTCTGGATATTTTTCATTGTGAGATTATTCTGCATGTTTCTGTCACTCAGGCATCATTAACACACTTGGTAAATGAAAGGTATTTCTCTGTCACTTCAAGGAAATGAATTGTAAGTTTTGATTCTTGTTTTAGTAGATGATTGAAGCCTTTTAGTAAGAAAAAGGTAATCTAGCACATTTCTGGTTAAGCTTGGGCTAATGAAATTAAAAGGACATTGGTTTCGTTCTTACTCTTAGTATAAAAAGTGTGCATGTAGATATAGTTATATAACTGTATATATACATATCTACACACATGGTTGGTTTTACATTGTGTTTTCCCATCAATCTTTTTCGTTGAAACTTTTAAAATAAATTTTAATTATGAAAAATCTAATTTTTTTAAAAGAAGGAAGTAAATATTATATGTCTTTCTGTTAAAAAGAAATTCAGTCCTCCACCTCCCCTTTCCCACATACTCATATTCTACACATCTTGGCTACATTTTAAAAAATATGACTGAAATATTTAAAAGGCTCTATGAAAGTAGAATCACTACTTTACTATTGTAGCCTAGTTGGAAGCCTGATTTAACTCTGAATTTTGAAGAGAAGTTTTTCTATAGTTCATGGCTTTTACAGGATTAGGAAAAGAAACATTTATCAGTATTATGGAAAATAGTCTTCTGACTAGGTAGGTTTCAAACAAATAAACTGAATTGGTAGTGTTGAAATCTAACATTTGTAACACACATCCTGTTTTACTCTAGATGAAATACGTATAAAATTCTTCCAGTGGAAACCAGTGAACTTTTTTAACAGCTTTGGGGATTTTTTTGTATGATAATTTTTAAAATGAAATGTGTGCTCTTTAAACTAATTAAGGCTGAAGTTTTCCAGGAGTTGCATTTTGAAAGTGTTTGTACACATTTTAACACTTTGATATTTTCTATTTTGTTTTGTATATTTTTATGTATACACAGTGTACAGACTTTCTTCTGTAAATAAAACATGTTTTCATTTGTCTAGAAGTTTCTCTGTTTTTAATTTATAGAAGTTACACATACAGATGAGCAAGTGGCAAGATAATGAGCCATCCCTAGGGGAATAAAGGCACAAAGCCGAAATCTCATTAGAAGACTGGGTGTCAAAAGAAGTCACAGCAGCACACCTTCAAGCTATGGATGTGGACGCAGCCTGGTGAAACCGGAGGTGGGTGGTTCTCTCTTCCAGGGGTTAATTGCCATGTGCAAGAGGATGCAAGTGCCCTGATCACACAGTCAAGGAGCATCAAAGCTAACGTGTCCTGATGTGTCTCAGTGACTCAGCACTGGGATTAATTTATTGCCTTGGGGACACTTCCCCAGCTAGACAGGGCTTTAAGTCTTAGAAAATATAAGTTATTAGAGGAAAATGTAGAGACACAAGTCACCTACAACCCACCACAATATCAAATTAGCCTTGGTATTTTCATACATGCCATGTAAAAGGAAAATCCATTTACTGGGTTCCTGGAAAGAAATTCCAGGTCAGTTGTGCTTTTCTCATTACATTGTGAAGGAACCTTCGAATCAGGAAGGCTTCAGGGTTTGGGATGGGAGGAGGAATGTGAGCAGGTAGGGAACTCAGGAGACATCAGTCAGCGGCACAGCTGTGCTGAGTTGAGAGGACTCTGCCACCTTTGCCCATCAGATTTCGTTCCCACACGATGACTGCTTTCTTCCAGGCTCTGCAGCCCTGCTCAGGAAGGGCCAGGGCAGGATGCTCAGAGGATGCCGTTCCTCTCTCAGAGCACGTGGGGAGGAGCCCTTGAGATCTACATACTGCAGGGAGATTATGGGAAGAAAAAGAGTCACCTAAGACAGGAAGCATTCAGAGAGAGGAGGAGGGAGTGGAACAGCCAGGTGGGGAAAGAGAAAGCTAAAGGGGAGGGGGAAAAGAATAAGTGTTGAGGTCTCCAACCCCATTTCCATATCAAGTCATTAATTCAAAAACAAAACCATTTTCTGACAAAAGTCACATGCAGCTGACCCAGCTGAATGTACTAAAGAGCTGTGTTCAAGAAATCCCAGTGAACAGGATGTGGCAGGAAGGTCTCCTGTGCTAAGTCTTTACTAGAGCTCACTGCCTGTAGCAGGGCTTGGCAAACTGTGACCTATGGCCTACTTTTGTAAATAAAGTTTTATTGGAACACTCATGCTCATTCATTTACACATCTGTGACTACTTTCACACAACAAAGACCCTGTAGCCACCAAGCCTAAAATATTTATCTGGCCCTTTACAGAAAATGTTTGCAGACCCCTGATCATAAATACAATCTGCCAAGAACTATTTAGGCCAGCCTTGGGTGGATTGTGTGCATGTACTCCTCACAAAAACACCTGCAAGGAAAGACATTACATTAGCCTCAGGGAAGTTGGGATCAGAGAAGCTGTCATTGGCCTGCAAACACACAGCCAGGAAATTTCAGAGCCGGGCTTGCAATCCTTGTCTGACTTTGAAGTTCATGCTCAGAGTCATTATGTTGAGCTTTGAAAAGTAGTCCCTCCCTGAGATACTGCCATAATACTCAAAAATTCCCACCTCAACGAACTCAAAGGGTCCATCTTTGGAGCATAATTATACTTTGAATATTATGAGAAACTATACTTTGAAATTTAAGGAGACTATCAACAAACTTTTCCAAAGGCTTTTCCAGTTCTCCAAAACTCCAGAGCATTGAAATGTGTTTGAAATGCAGTGTTTGTTACAAGAAGCTGGCCTCTCTGATGTTACAGCTCAGCAAAAAGGTGCCTCTGCTGTAAGCACCACAGAGAAAGCAGCTTTGAGGACTGACATCCCATAAGCTGTCCTCCAGCCACTATCCTAACTACATTGTATCATGCGGGAGAAACAAGCACTTACCTCCCAGGATAAGGCACCGGCTGAAAAACTGATCAAAGAAGTCAATGTACAAGGAATGTCAATGACTTTGGAATACACGTCTTCTCCTGTCATTGCTGATGTCCTTATGGTCCAAAAGGTGGAGAAAAAAGGGGGTAGAAACAGCAACATGTGGTTTGGTTGTGTGAACAACAATGCTAGCATGAAGAGGTTAGAGAGGGTGAGTTCCAAGTGCATTAGTTCCCATCTATGAAAGCAGTTAGGGAGAACCCGGGGGCCTGGCAAACCTATAGGAAGACATCCAGGGAAGTAGATCTGGTCAACGGTGACTCTCCAAAGCTGCTTGAGGGAGAGCGTGCTGCAATCACACTGCAGAAGACTCTCTCCTAAGCTCCATAGGAGGTCCGTGTGAGAAATACATCTTTGTCTCTTAACTAAACTTAATTCCTATCTCAAATCCCCTTCCCAACACAAGGTAAAGCTATCGTGTTCATCCAATCTAAGACATCATCAAGTATAAGATGCACCATATTTTTGTGTACAACTACAAAAAAAAATGCTGTAATTAAACTATAACATGAGTCTCACGTCTCAGTCAGGTGTGACCCATGAACTACAGGAGCCACAAGCCACATGTGGAAATGAAACAGTAGAAATGTGGCCAGTCCTGGATTGAGATGTGAAGTGTGAAATACACACCGGATTACCAACCCTTAGTGTGAAAAGGTGAATGTAAAATACTTCAGCAATTTTGTTATATGGATTACATGTTGAACTGATATTTTAAATATATCGGTTCAAATGAAAAGATATCACTAAGATTAATTTAAATATTCCTTTTTACATTTTTAGACATGCTTACTAGAATATTTAAAATTAAGTCTGTACTTGGAGGCCCCGAGAGAGTCCTGAGAGGTGCCAGGCCCATGCACCCTGAGCCACTCATGCTGGAGCAGGTAGGTGCTGCCATGGGACTCCCAGCCCTGGCCAGTGCGTGCCACCCAGAGAGGCTCAAGAACTGCCAGGCCAACATGTCCCCAGCCACCCTCACCAGAGCAGGTAGGTGCTGCCATGGGAATCCCAGCCCAGGCCAGTGCATGCTGCCCAGAGAGGCCCTAAGCTGCTGGGCCCACAGGGCCCCAAGACACCGATTTTAGAACAGGTAGGCACTGCTGCGGGACTCCCAGCCCAAGCCAGTCCTCCCCCAGAGAGGCCCAAGCCTCCCACCCACAGGCACCGAGGCAGCCATGCCAAATTGGCAGTCCAGGCAGGATCCTAGCCAGACATGAGGGTCAAAGGAGTGGACTGTGAAATCCCCTGCCGCAATGACTAAACACCAAAGGAAAGTACCAGAAATATGAAAAATCAAGAAAGCACAGTACCACCAAAGGCAATAATAACTCTCAAGTTCTAGATCCTATAGAACAGAAAGTCCTTGAAGTGACTGACAAGGAAATTCAAGCAACAATTCTAAGGAAACTAAATGAGATGCAAGAAAACTCAGTTAGACAACACAATGAAATAAGAAAAAGTATACAGATCCTGAAAGAAGTAATGTACAAAGAAATCAGTGCCGTGAAAAAGAATGTAGCAGGGCTTGAGGAATGGAAGGATTCATTCAATGAAATAAAAACACAACAGAGAGTTTAATCAGCAGGCTAGAGAACAAGCAGAGGAGAGAATTTCTGACCTTGAAGATGGCTTATTTGAAAAACACAAGAGATGAAAAAGAATGTTAAAAATTGAAGAAAATCTAAGAGAGAGAACAGACAACCTTAAGCACTCAAATATCCAAATCATGGGTATTCCAGAAGGGGAGGAAAAAGGAAATGGAATTGAAAACATATTCAATGAAATAGTAGCAGAAAACTTCCCAGGTATAGGGAAAGACACAGATCTTCAGATTCAGGAGGCTCAAAGATCCCCAAACATATTCAACCCAAAAAGGTCCTCTCCAAGACATGTTATAGTCAGATTGGCAAAACTCAAAGATAAAGAGAGATTCTTAAAGCTATGAGAGGTGTCAAGTCACCTATAAGGGAGCCCCAATCAGACTAACATCAGACTTTCATCAGAAACCCTAAAAGCCAGAAAAGAATGGGATGATATATTCAAAATACTAAAAGACAAAGATTGCCAGCCAAGAATATTTTACCTAGCAAGGCTATCCTTCTGAAATGAAGGACAAATAGTATATTTCTCAGACAAAAACTGTGGGAGTTCACTACCACATGACAAGCCTTACAAGAAATTCTCAAGGGAGTACTGGGTTTGGTACCTGAAAATCAACCACCACTACCATAGATACTCAAGAAAAAACAAAACCCACTAGTAAAATAAAAATGCTAACAATAAAGAGAAAAAAAAGTTTATCTACCACCCCAAGAAACCAACAAATACAGAAGACAAACAGTAAATCAGAGAGAAAAGAGCAAAAGACACGTAAGACATCAAAACAAAAATCAAAAAAATGCTAGGATTAAATCAACTCTTTTCAATAACAACTCTTAATGTAAAAGGTTTAAATTCCCCACTCAAAAGGCACAGATTGACTGACTGGACTTAAAAGGTTGACCCAACTATATCCTGCCTTCGAGAGACTGACCTCACCTGTAAAGACACACATAGGGTAAGAGTGAAAGGATGGAAAAAGATATACAATGCAAATACAAATGAAAAACGAGCTGTAGCAGCTATTCTTATGTCAGATAAAATAGACTTTAAACCAAAAACCATAAAAAGAGATAAAGAAGGCCACTATATAATGATAAAAGGATTTATCCATCAAGAAGACATAACAATCATAAATACATATGCACCCAATGTCAGAGCAGCCAGATTTATAAAGGAAACACTATTAGGCCTAAAGAATGAGAAAGACACTAATACCATAATAGCTGGCAGTTCTTGGGCCTCTCTGGGGGCCTCTCTGGGTGACATGAACACACCACTCTCAATATTGGACAGATCATCTACACTAAGAATCAACAGAGAAACACAAGATCTAAACAATACTTTAGACCAATTGGACTTGGCAGATATCTACAGAACACTCAACCCAACAACCTCAGAATATTCATTCTTCTCATCAGCACATGGAACATTCCCTAGGATAGACCACATGTTAGGTCACAGAGCAAGTCTCAAATTCAAAAAAACTGGAATTATTCCATGTATTTTTTCAGATCACAATGGATTAAAATTAGAAATCAATAACAAATGAAACTCTGGAAACTATACAAACACATGGAAATTTAGCAGCATTCTACTTAATGACATATGGATCCAAGAGGAAATTAAACAGGAAATCAAAAAATTTATTGAAACTAATGAAAATAATGACACATCATACTAAAACCTGTGGGATACTGTAAAAGCAGTACTAAGGGGGAAATTTATTGCATTAAATGCTTACTTCAGAAGAATAGAAAGATGGAAAATAAACAACCTAATGCTTCACCTTAAAGAACTAGAAAAACAAGAACAATCCAAACCCAAAGTTAGCAGATGGAAAGAAATAATTAAGATCAGAGCAGAACTTAATGAAATAGAAACCAAAAAAATGATACAAAAGATCAATGAATCAAAAAGTTGGTTTTTTGAAAAGATAAATAAAACTGAAACCATTAGCAAGGCTAACTAAAAAAGAAGAGAGAAGATACAAATAAGAAAAATTACAAATGAAAAAGTGATATTACAAATGATACTTCAGAAATACAAGAAGTCATTAGAGACTACTATAAACAACTATATGCCAACAAATTTGAAAATCTGGAGGAAATGGATAAATTTCTGGATACAGATAAACTACCAAAACTGAGCCAAGAAGAGGTAGAAAATCTGAACAGACCAATAACAATAAAAGAGATTGAAGCTGTTATCAGAAGGCTCCCCCTCAAAAAAAGCCCAAGACCAGATGGATTCACTGCAAAATTCTACCAAAACTTCAAGGAGGAATTCATACCAATTCTCGATAAACTGTTCCAAAAGATTGAAACAGGGGCCATTCTTCCAAACTCATTCTATGAAGAAAACATCACCCTGATACCAAAACCAGACAAAGATGCATCAAAAACAGAAAACTACAGGCCAATATCCTTGATGAATATAGATGCAAAAATCCTCAATAAAATACCAGCTAACAGAATACAGCAACACATACACAAAATTATACACCATGATCAAGTGGGATTCATCCAAGGCATGCAAGGTTGGTTCAACATACACAAATCAATAAATGTGATACACCATATCAATAAGATTAAAGAGAGAAACGATATGATCATCTCTATAGATGCTGAAAAAGCATTTGACAAAATTCAACATTTGTTCATGATAAAGACTCTCTACAAGTTAGGTGTAGATGGAAAGTATCGCAACATAATTAAAACCATAAATGATAAGCCGACTGCCAATATCATCCTGAACAGGGAAGTGCTGAAAGCTTTTCCTTTAAGAACAGGAACTAGACAAGGATGTCCACTCTCACCACTCCTATTCAACACAGTGTTGGAAGTACTAGCCAGAGCAATCAGAGAAGAGAAGGAAACAAAGTTCATGTGGATTGGAAGAGATGAAGTCAGACTGTCTGTGTTTGCAGATGACATGATCTTATATATCAAACAGCCTAAAGCCTCTACAAAAAAACTCTTAGAGTTGATAAATGATTTCAGCAAAGTTGCAGGATACAAAATCAACACACAATAATCAGTAGCATTTCTATACTCCAACAGTAAACATGCAGAAATAGAAATCAAGAAAGCTAACCCATTTACAACAGCCTCCAAAAAATAAAATACTTAGGAATAAAGTTAACTGACATTGGGTTAACTGACATTGTGAAAAATCTCTATGATGAGAACTACAAACCACTGTTCAGAGAAATTAATGAGGACACAAGAAGATGGAAAGATATCCCATGCTCTTGGTTGGAAGAATTAACATTGTGAAAATGTCCATACTACCAAAAGTGATCTACAAATGCAATGCAATCCCCATCAAAATTCCAATGACATTTTTCTCTGAAATGGAAAAAAAGCTATTCTAACATTTATGTGGAATAACAAAAGACCATGAATAGCCAAAAAATTCTGAGCAAAAAAATAAAATAAAAAAATTAAGCTGGAGGCATAACACTACCTGACTTTAAACTATACTACAAAGCTATAATAACCAAAACAGCATGGTACTGGCATAAAAACAGATACACGGATCAAAGGAATAGAATAAAGAATCCAAAAATCAACCCATACACCTACAGTCATCTGATCTTTGACAAAGGCAGGCAGTCTACACACTGGGGAAGAGACTGCCTCTTCAGCAAATGGTGCTGGGAAAACTGGATATCCATATGCAGGAGAATGAAACTAGATCCATACCTCTCACCATATACCAAAATGATCTCAAAATTGATTAAAGCATTAAATATACATCCTGAAACAATAAAACTCCTTAAAGAAAACATAGGGGAAACACTCCAGGAAGTAGGGTTGGGTACAGACTTCATGAATATGACCCCAAAAGCACAGGCAACCAAAGGAAAAATAAACAAATGGGATATTATCAAACTTAAAATCTTCTTCACAGCAAAAGAAACAAGAGAGTTAAAAGACAACCAATAAAGTTGGAGAAAATATATGCAAAATATACATTTGACAAAGGATTAATATGCAGAATATACAAGGAACTCAAACAACTTTACAGCAAAAAAAAAGGTAACCGAACTAAAAAATGGGCAAAGTCAAATAGGCATTTCTCAAACGAAGATATACGAATGGCTAACAGACATATAAAAAAAATGCTCAACATCACTCAGCATTTGGGAAATGCAAATCAAAACCACACTGAGATACCATGTCACTCCAGTTAGAATGGCTAATATCCAAAAGACTGAGAATGATACATGTGGTTTGCAGAGAAAAAGGAACCCTCCTACATTGTTTTGTGACTGCAAAATGGTGCAGCCTTTATGGAAAATGGTTTGGAGGTTCCTCAAACAATTACAGGTAGATTCACCATAAGACCCAGCTATTCCACTGTTGGGAATATACCCAGAGGAATGGAAATTATCATGCTGAAGGGATACCTGTACTCCCATGTTTATTGCAGCACTATTTATAATAGCCAAGAGTTGGAACCATCCTAAATGTCCATCATCAGATGAGTAGATAAGGAAACTGTGGTATATCTACACAATGGAATACTACTCTTCTATAAAAAAGAATGAAATAGTACCATTCATAGAAACATGGATGGACTTAGTGAAAAGTATATTGAGTGAAATAAATCAGGCACAGAAAGAGAAATACCACACGTTCTCACTTATTTGTGGGAAGTAAAACTAAATAAATAAATATGCAAAAAATAGGGGCAGGGAAGAAGACACAACAATCACAATTCCTAGAACTTGTTAAGACAAGTGAACAGATATGATGTTGATGGGTGGGAGGGGGGAGAGAGAAGAAGGAGGGAAGAATCAGTAAAGGAACATGAAAATAGACTACATTGTATATTGATAAAATTTAAAAAATAAAATAAAATACTAAAAAAATATAAAAAATAAAATAAAATTAAGTCACTGCTCACAGATAGCATCTATATCTTTTATATTTTTTGAAAAAGATTCTAGATTTATTTAGACATAGATTTTTTTTTTTTTTTACATATCACCCTGGGATATACAGAAGTGCACAATATAAGTGAAACTGATCACTTAAGTTATTCTTAACACATTTATATTCAGTCATTCTGTTCTGAATCACTTTTTTAATGAGTCATCAATTTCTATGATTTTTTCCACCCCAAATTGTCTTGTGCACCATCAGAAGCAAAGGTGATAAATGACACTGAAGAGTGCTCTTCTATTGTCTCCAGGATTTTCTTCTAAGATTCTGACACATTCTGAAATTTTGATGTCCACAAACAGCTGACGACTAACTCCTCAGCACAGCTGACTGGCAAATACTGACTGCAAGATGCATTTCAATTTTGAAGATGTTAAAATGGTAGGAAAAAACAGATCTTGGTGTTAAAGAGAAACAGTATTTCTAGTCTAACATGGGTTTAGCCCTATTCTTTCCCCAGACTTGTGTTTAAATTCTGGGTTGCAGCAAAGCACTTCTAGTACAGCAGAATAAGGCCTTCCGAAAATCTATTCCATTCATAAAAGCAAGAATAGTACTGGTAAGGACTGTCAAAATCAAATTTCTCATCCTAAGAGCTTTCAACAATCCAAGGAGTGTTTATTCAAGAAAAACGAGGCTAAATTTCAGTAAAAAAGTGAGCTTTGTGTCATTTAACTGGTCCTACTCTCTTGCCTTTCTCCCCAGCTTCATGAGACTCTTGAACACCAATGGGTGTACCACTGTGGTAGCTGTGAAAACCAGAAGGCTCACAGCCACTGGAGGGCTAAGAATAGCCTGACGCATCCTGAAGGCCTAGAGAACTGTCTACATTTCCTACATTTCCTACAGCTCACTGAAAAGTTCCATTCTCAGTGACTGTAGTAATTTTACCTGACTTAGAGCTCATTCTGGGCTAACAGCCCTATCCCTAGGGTGCCTGTTGAAAACAATCAGTGGCAATTGTGTAACAGCACAGCTGTCAGCGACAGTGATAACAGGTGGGGCTAACGAGAGGCTGACCAAAAAACTTATAAGGAAAAATTTGGGGATGAAATGTCCTTAGTGGGATTTGAAAAGCTCTGACAGATTCCTGCAAATCTAGAATGCCATGCCCATGTGCATGCCCAGGAAAGACCTGAGAAGGGCCTAATCTTATATCTGGCCAATCTGATGTCCAATATTAAAGATATGCTCCAACACACACACACAGACCCCTTGGCAAAGGCTGGGCACCTTATTGGCTGAAGGCATTTAAGGAAATTACTGTCCGATCAGCTGAACACTAAGTTAACTGAGCAGAGATCTCAATGGTTCAATGGCGACATTAAATAATCATGGAGGGAGAAGGAGGGAATAACCTGAATTCCAGAACTGCCACATTATATTATTTAAAATGTCCAACTTTCAAAAAAAATTATGAGACATAAAGCAGACAACAAAATACAGCCCATATATAAGAAAAGAACTAATAGATAAAAACTGTCCATGAGGAAACCCAGATGTTGGATGTACTTTACAAAGACTTTAAGTCAGCTGTTATAAATATGTTCAAAGAACTAAAGGTAATCACATCTAAATAGTTAAAGGAAAGTATGACAAAAATGGCTCACAAAATAGAGAATATTAATAAAGATACTGATATTATTAAAAGAACCAAATAGAAATTCTGGAGTTGAAAAGTCTAGTATCTGAAATGGAAAATTCATTAAAAGAGCTCAATAAAAAATTTTAACAGATGAAAGGGATAATTAATAAATTTGAAGGTAGGTTAATCAAGATGAACAAATCTGAGAAATAGAGAAATAGAAAGAAAAAAGAATGAAGAAAATGAACAGAGCTCAGAGATCTATGGAACACTGTAAAGCATACCAACACATGCTTAATAGGAGTCCCTTAAAGAGAGGCAAGAGACAAGACAAAAAGAATACTTGAGGAAATAACAGTTAAGACTTCCCAAATACTAATTTGCACATCCAAGAAGCTGAACAAACTCCGTGTAGGATAACCTCAAAGAAATCCACAATTAGATACACCATAGTCAAATTGTCAGAAGCAAAAGACATAATTTTGAAAGCAGTAAGTGAAAAGTTACTCATCAGATAAACAGCAATCCTCAATAAGATTAACAGCTTCCTTCTCATCAAAACATGCAGGCCAGAACTAGTGGGATAGCACATTTAAAGTGCAGAAGGAAAAAGTCTTACAACCAAGAATTTTATATCCAGCAGAACTTACAGATGATATGATATTTTATGTAGAAAAACCTAAGAAATACACACATAAACACGTACAAACTATTAGAACTAACAAAGGAGTTCAGCAAGTCTGCAAGACATCAGATAAACATTAAAAATATTAATTGTATTTCTATCCACTAGTAATGAAAAATCCAAAAATGTAAGTAAAAAACAATGCTACTTCCAATGACATCAACAAAATAAAATACTTAGGAATACAGTTAACAAAAGAAGTATAAGACCTGTATAGTGAAAACCACAAAATATCACTGAAAGCATTTAAAGAACTCCAAAATAAATGAAAAAGCATTCATTTCTTATTCATGGATCAGAAGGCTTGATATTGTTAAGATGTCAATAATCCTAAACTGACTTATAGATTCAACACAATCCCTATCAAAATCCTAGCTGCCAATCTACCACATGTCCCACTGCTGGATATATACCCAAAGATATGGAAATCATTATGTCAGAGGGATACCTGCACTCCTATGTTTACTGCAGCACTATTTACAACAGCCAAGAATTGGAACCAGCCTAAATGCCCATCACTGGATGGATAAGGAAAATATTGTTTATCTACACAATGAATACTATTCTGCTGTAAAAAAGAATGAAATACTACCATTCACAGCAACATAGATGGACTTAGAGAAAATTATATGAAGTGAAATAAGCCAGGCACAGAAGAGAAATACCACATGTTCTCACTTAAATGTGGGAGCTAATAAAAATCAATCAATAAATCTACAAACAAATAAATGGGGGGGGGAGAAGACACAACAATCACAATAATTCCTTGAACTTGTTAGAATAAGTGAACAGATATGATGTTGATAGTGGGGGAGGGGGGAAGGAGGAATTGGTAAAGGGACATGAAAATCAACTACATTGTATATTGATAAATTAAAAAATAAAAATCTCAGCTGCCATTTTTCTCTCTTTTTTTTTTTTTTTGCAGAAGTTAACAAATGATTCTTAAATTCATATGAAAATATAAGAGGCCCAGAACAGCTAAAACAATTTTGAAAAAGAATATAACTGGAGACTTTCATTTCCCAATTTCAAAACTTACTACGTAACTACAATAATCAAAACAGTGTGGTACTGGCATAAGGATAGAAATGTAGATCAATAGGTTAGAATTGAGAGTAGAGAAGTGAATCTTCACATTTTTAGTCAATTGATCTTCAAGAAGAATTCCAAGACAATTCAATGGATAAATAGTGTTTTCAACAAATAGGACTGGGACGGCTGGATATCCCCATGCAAATGAATGGAAGTTGACCCCTACCTAACACCGTGCACAAAAATTAACTCAAAATGAGCTAATGACCTAAATGTAACAGCTAAAACAATAAAATTCTTGGAAGATAATATAGAAATAAACCTTTATGATTTTGGACTAGGCAATCATTTTTAGAACTGACCCATAAGCACAAGTGACCAAAGAAAGCACATATAAACTGAACTTCATCAAAATTAAAAATGTTTGTGCCCTAAAGGATATTGTAAAGAAAGTAAAAAGACAAGCCACAAAATGGGAGGAAATCTTTGCAAATTATATTCTGGTAAGGGTAAGTATTCAGAATATATAAAGAATGCATACAATTCAACAGTAAACAGCCAAGAAGCCCAACTTAAATGGGAAAAGGATTTGAATAGATATTGCTACAAAGAAGATACACAAATGAACATTAGCACATGAAAAGATGCTCAACATCCTTAGTTGTCAGGGAAACGCAAATCAAAGCTACGATGTGACACCACTTCACACTCACTAGGGGGACAGAATCAAAAACAAAAACAAAAAAACAGATATAACAAGTGTTGAGGAGGGTATGAAGAAATTGGAACCCTGATATATGGACGGAGGTGCTGTAAAATGGTGTAGCTGCTTAGGAAAACAATTTGGCAAGTTCCTCAACAAATTAAAGATATAGTTACCATATGACTCAGCAATTCCACCCTATACCAGTGATAGGCAGGAGAATGGCCCTCTAAAGAAATGAGCATCTTAATCTCTGGAAACCGTAAATATATTGTGTTACATGGCAAAGGGGAATTAAGATTGAAGATGGAGTTAAATTTGCTAGTCAATTGACCTTAAAATAGTGAGATTATCCTGGGTTATGCAGATAGGCCCAGCGGAATCCCGACAGTTCCTAAAAGGCCTAGAGGAGGGCCGAGCCCGAGCCCCGTGGCGTGGCGCACTCGGGAGAGTGCAGCGCTGGGAGCGCTGCGACACTCCCGCCGTGGGTTCGGATCCTATATGGGAATGGCCGATGCACTCACTGGCTGAGTGCCGGTCACGAAAAAGACAAAATAAATAAATAAATAAAAAGAAAAAAGAAAAGGCCTAGAGGACATATGAACAAGGAGAACTAGAGGTGACTGTGCAAGGCCTCTGCCCAACCCTGCTGTCTCTGATGATGGGAGAAGACGGCCATGAGCCAAAGAACACGGGCAGCTCCTAGAAGCTGGGAAGGGCAAGGCAGGGAGCCTTCTGCAGAGCCTGCGGAAGAGACCAGAGACCAAAGCTCGGATGACTCCCTGATGTTAGCCCAGTGAGAGCCATTCCAGACTTCTGAACTACAGAGCTTTAAGGGAATAAACATTTGTTGTTTTAAGCTACTGTTCGTGGTAATTTGTTACAGCAGCCATAAAAAACTAACTTAACATCCAAGGTAATTATAAACATATATCCACACAAAAATTTATACGTGGATGTCCATAGCAACCTTATTCATAATAGCCAGAAAGTAGAAATAACCCAAATGTCCATACTGATGAAAGGATAAAGGAAATCTACAAAATGTTTTTTGTTTGTTTTTATTTTTTTATTTTTATTTTTTTGTCTTAAAAAGAAATGTACTTGATTCCAAGCTACAACATGGATGAACCTTGACAACATTATGCTAAGTGACAGATGTCAGGCATGGGACAAATATAGTATGTTTCCATTTATATAAAATGTCCAGAAGAGGCAAATCCAGAGCAGAAAATAGATTAGTGGTTGCTGGGTTGTGATTAGTGGTTGTTCTTGACTCAGAAGAGGAGGGCATGTGGAGTGACTGCTAATGGTGATGAGGTTTCTTTTGGGGATGAAGGAAATGTTCTGGGATTAGATAATGGTGATGGTGGCACAATTCATGAATACACTCAAAAGCCCTGAATTGAATACCTTAAAGGGTGAATTTTCTTGTATGTGAATTGTATCTCAACAAAGTATAAAAATCTTATTTATTTATACTTAACTTTACTTATAAAAATTGTACTCACATTTATACTCAAAAATAAAACCTAAGTTTTATTCAAATAAAAGCCTCACGATGCGAGGGAGCAGCTCTATGGTTGAGTGGGAGGCACCAGTAGGAAGTCTCTGGTCCTGGGCCGTCCTCTGTGCACGCGGAAACGTCCTCCTGGTGTCTAGTGCCCAACCGCAGCCAGCCCTTGTGGGTCCCCGGGCTCCTCCCCCCACAACCTCAGGGCCTCTGAAGTCTGGTTCCTCTGAGGCATCCCACTTGCCATTCCATCCCACCCGAGAGGGACACAGCTGCCTGTCCTGTAGCCTTCCCCGGTTCCCCAGGACAAGCAAGTCCTGTGTTGCCTGTTTGGGGATCTTCAAATCCACCTTGGGATCCTTTCACAGCCCTGACCTGGGATTTGACCAGGAGTGGGCAGCTCAGGGAAATGTTCCTGTTCTGGGTCTCACAGAGTCTGACTCTCTTGATTCCTCCCCAGATCTTCACTTACCCCCAGTTTGGAGAACTTTTAGTCAGTCTGGGTGTAGATAAAAACTAGCTATTCCTGATGGCATATTTTTCCAAATCTTTTGTCTTAAAACTGAACTGGGGCTAATGAAATTCAAAAGCCAAAAATCTGACCCTGCATTTTTCTGTATTTTATAGTTACATTCCTTCCCTGAGCTTGCCTTGACTCCCTGGGCTATTAGGAATTATGGGGGGAGAGCCTAAAATTACTATTTCATGATATCATAACACCAGATTTGCAGAATGGCCATGTTCTGGGTGAGGTGCAAATCAGAAATGGCTCATAGTGTGAGGACTTGTTTCTATCTGCACAATGCTCTGACTTAGGATTCTTCAACACCTGAAGGTTTTTGTAAAACTTTAAAATAATGATATGCTGCTTTCATCTCATATACTAGAAAAGCATTTTCTTTCTAGCTGAAAGTCTGTCTCTCATAGGTGTCCAATATAAAATTATAACCATGTCATACATGAAAACCAACAGAGCAAATCTCTGAGCAAAGAATGATAATTTATTACTCAGGTTTGCAATTTATCTTCATTTGTAACTTGTTTATTTGTTTTGTTATTTGCTGGCATCATTAACAGACAAGCAACACTAGGGGCCAAAGGTTTAAAAGAAAAATATGGACAGTACACTTTACATTGACGAAAAGTTATCAAATACCGTAGTTTCTTTTTCCCATGCAGTAACAACTCCCAAGTATCAGAGTTGGGTTGTGCTTACGTGATACTGTTCAGTAGGGTGTTTGGCCAGCATCCTCCCATGCAGTGAGTAGGGAGACAGGCTCTTCCAACCCTGAGGGCTTCAGAGCCCTGCAGAGCACCCCTGCATAAGCTGCAGGATGAGGAGAGAGAGCTTGCAGGGTCTCCTGGGGCACTTCAGGGGCCAGGTCTGGAGATGCTGTGAATGACTTCTGCCCACAGTCCCCTGGCCTGAAAGCAATCCCATGTCACTGCCTAGCTGTAGAGATGAACATGATCAATAGTAAGAGCTGACATTTATTAAGCACTTCATTCATTCAGTGTCCTGCAACAGCAGATCACATGCACTTATTTAATCTTGTAGGGAAGTACTATTGTTTTCGCATTTGACAAATGAGAAAACTGAGAAAGGGGGAAATAGATTAAGGTTAGAGAGCTGGCAGTGGCAGAGCCAGGATCCAATCCAGGTCCAGGCAGCTCCGCAGCCCTTATACGATTGTCCTGCTACTGCTGTGTTATTGACTGTTATGAGAGCCCACTACAAAGCCATATTAACCGCCAGACATACTGGAGAGCCGTATTTAATGGACTCTATGAGATAAATAATTAGTATTTAAAAACTGTCAATTCTCTCCCTTCCCCCGCTCCCCCCAACAAAAGAGGTCTGGAAAAAGAAATGAACATAAAGATCAGGACCGAACACCCACTGCGCAGCAGATGCTTCACCAGTACCATCTCATTAGTCCTCACAACATCCTTGGCAGTAGGTGTCATCACCCCCATTTGATCCACAAGGAAACTGAGGTTCCAGGGGGCTCTTACTTGACAAAAATATAATGATGGGGCAGGATTTGAGTCCAGATCTTTTTAATTTTTTTACCTCATCTTTCTACCTAAAGAACAAAGCAAAGGCAGGTGTAAACACCAGGGCAGGCCTATGTCAAAAACATTGGAACACCCACCATGAACTGATGGGATTTCCAAGGAAACTGCCTGAGGCTCTTCTGTGTCCTGACTTTGGTGAAACACCGTAGATTGACTAAACCAAATCATTAAGGGAATTCCATACAGCCATGAAAACCATGTTTACAAACAAAAATGAGTAACAGCATGGGGACTAATATGATCTAATATCAAGGGAAACAAGTAAGACAGAAAACTGTTATAATCTCTTTCTCATATATACACACATATTACTTATAAACTTATACACAGATGTGTGTGTGTATATATATATATATGCCATACATGTGTATTTGTATGACTTAAAAATCTTTTAAAATGCCAAAATAATTAGGACAAGAGTGATTATTTCTGGATGGTGGAAAGATGGGTGGTTTCTATCCTGTCCTAATACTTTATATCACATATTTTTTAAAAGACAATAAATATAATGACAAAAAGCCAATTTAAAAATTATTCAGGAAGCCTTGTAGTCTAGTGGAAAGAGCTTTAATGGAGGCTTGGGGGATCAAAGGAGAAGATGCACATCCTGCTTTTCGTTTATTCATTTTTTAAAATTTAAGTGGGATGGCAACCAGAGCCCTGAACGTCCACAGCAGTACAGGCTGGCATAGCACCCAATGACCAGCCAAGTCCCTGCACCAATAACCAAGCCTGTGGCAGCTGCCTGGGATCACGTCATTGATTAGAAAGCCGAGGTTCAGTCCCTGCCTTCCAAACAAGCTATGTGACCTTGTATACATTACCAATTCTCTCTGAGGTTCAGTTACCTCTTGTGTAAATAGAGATAATAACAGTAACTACGCACTGAATTATTGTGATTATTAATTTAGACAGTATATGTAAATTATTTAACACAATCTGGTATCTAGTGAATATGAATTACTGGCACTATTATTACTATTATTATTCTATTTTGATCTCCCCTGTCTAATATATCTGAACAATTAATAGAAGAGAACGGTGATGGATGCTAAACGTTGCAGATTGTTGCTTCTTTGGAGAAGTTTCATCTGCTTAAATTTTAAAAGTAAAATAAAGTCTTTGTGGTGATGATTTGTTATCAAAACTCTAAACAAAACTGCAAGAATGCTCTTTCGTGAAATAAGAAAATACAGGTAAATATGTTTTTGAACATTTTTTTCCTTGTTCCTGTCCCTTTTTTCCACATATAGAATGTGCACCTGCTGTCAGGAGGTCTACAATGCATTGCCCAGGAAGGGGTTAAACACGTCTGAACTGTTCTCCTCAGAATCTGCACCAACACTCACTAACCACAGTGAAGTGAGCAAACAGACGGAGGGTTGTGAGGAGCGCCGTCGCCGCCCCTCTTCTCCGTGGCTGGGTGTCCACTGCTGCGTAGCGAGCCACGGTGGCCTGACGCGGGCGCGCCGTGCTGTCGCTGGGCCTCTGAGCTCAGCGGGGCAGCTGCTCTGCTCCTCTCTCCTGGGCACACACACCCCGGGGACCGCACTCAGCTGGGAAGGGCCTGGCGGGCTCCGCGCGGTCCCCCCACCCCGCTGCTGCTGGCGGCGCGGGTCCCTCCGCTCCCCTCCGGGCAGCCCATTCCCCACCTCGAGGCCGACTGCGCGACTGCGAAGAGGGCGAAGGTGGAAGGTGCCAGCCCCGTGAGGCCGAGGTCCAGAGCTCACACAACATCTGCCGCATTCTGTCTGTCCAAGCGAGAGGGTGGACAGACGGCCCCCACACGGACGGGAGGGTGGCAATGACACTTGCAAAGGGACACGCATCCGGGAAGGGAAACATTTGTGGCTATTGAACAACTTACCACCCTCGAGTATGAGCTCTCACTTATTCTGCTTCAAGCCAATGACCACTTGCCCAAATCTCTGTATTTTCCTCTTCCCACAAATTTATCCTAACTGGAAGCCACGGTGACCATCCCAGATGAAAAGCAGAGAGATTCTTGCGCAGGATTGTCTGCACTGGATTGCTAACTTGCTATCACCAGTGCAGCATGCTGAAGTCTCCTGTGCACCTCAGAAAAGAAGCGGTGTACCCTGGTTCCCCAGAATCCCCGCCCCCACACACACCACACCCCACACACCCCTCCCCCGCTCTGGTAAGACTCCGCCAATCAGAAGCTCTCAGGGGGCGCTTCCTGCCAAGGTGGAGCAGAATGAAGGGCCATAGGTTCTGGAGGCTGTTGGGGGAGAGATGTGAGCAGATGTGTGGCTCCCAGCAGCTTCCCAGCAAGCCCTTGATATGCACCCGCTTCATTGCTTCCACAGAGAGAGCAGGAGGGGCTTGCCAAAACGTTCTGGAGAATTACAGGGGCTTCCCTTGGGGAGCCCTTAAGAACCCACTCTGGGTGCCAGCTGGAGCTCGCTGGTGCAGCTTCACTAACCCCGTTCACGTAGCTCTTCCACCAGTTTGTGCAAGCCATCATTTCCTGACATTAAAGCCTCTAAACCTCCAGTACAGAGTGGGTTCTGTTTCCCTGTGTGAATGCTGATGGATACAGTTTTTGGTACCAGAAGATTATTCCTCAGATCTGACCAGATTTGAAGGACCTTATCACTAGTGCAAAATGGGATGTTTGCCATTCATGTCACGTTGTGGCAAAGCCATAGTGATTGCCTGGAATCAAGTGCCCATAGAATGCCACGTTTTAGGAAACTGAGTGGCTGCTACATAGAAAGTTCTGATGGAAATGAAGAGAGTAAGGACTGCGGGGTGTAATGGCTGTTTCTCAGCATGCTGCAGATTTGGGGGAAAGGAAGTGACAAGCTTGGTGCTTTCAATTCCCATCTCAAGGCATGCTTAGAGGAGAGGGAGCCTCCGTGGCAGTTCTAAAGAAGTGCCCTATTTCTGACAGCTAGTCAGTCAAGACTCAGGAAAACTAACCCGAAGTTGAATTCTGAAGGTGGTGTAGAGAAAAATATAACTTTAACATGCACAATTTGCTTCTGTATTTAACGCTTGCTAAAAATGAGAAAACATAACTAACACCATTTTAAGTAAGGCAGGCCCAGACACATTAAAATTCCAGGAAGGGAGTGAAACACCACCCAGTTCCAGGAACTGACCAGTTCCTTATCTAAAAGCCACCTGGAAGATAAATGATTGGGAAGTGCACTGTTCCTTATCGGGGTGCCAGCTCACTAAAGCCCACCAATAAATCTAAAGGCACCTCAGATAACAAGCAAGCAGTACACAACTCATCCTGTTGTGAAAGTCTGTCTAAAAAACTGTATAAAAAGCTCTTGTGTTAAAGGCTCAGGGTCGCTTCTGTCCAGAAGACTAAGTGACCCCAGCATGCTGGAATAAACTCCTCTTGCTTGATTGCAGTGATCTCTGTCTCCTGGTCTTTGTGAGATGAGCCTTCCCAACAAGTAAGATTCGCACTTTCGGGCCAGTCTTACAGTGGCTGAACTATAATACAAATTGAAATCACAGCCTTGCCAGATCTCTTATGTAAAGTTAGGGAGCTTATCAGGAAAAAAAGAGTTCCTGAGATTTGAATAGGATCATTAGGGAAGATTCCTATGATTCTGAGGACCTTGAATTCCACATCCCAGCAAGCCTTCCTTGCTCCCCAGGCTGAGTAGGTGAGTAGGTGAGCCTCTTCTTACTTAAAGACCATGTAATACCTCACCTGAGATGGTTACCTTGCAGGGGGGTGCTGATTCTCCCTCAGACCCACACCACCAACTGTGATTAGCATTTAGGAGCAGCTATGGATTCACTGCAGACTTTGAAAGTAGGCCAAGGGCTTGTAAAACCTGTGACCCTAGAGAACGTAGTGGGAATGAGCTGGAATTCTGGTGTGCGCTGCTTGCTACTGCATCTAACAATGTGTTGCAAGAAAGAGATGACTTCATGAAAGTCTGGCCAATTTGAAAGCAAAAATAAAAGAGACTAGAGAATGTGCATAAATTTGAGCGTTATAAGGTTAAAAATTGCAACATCTAGACCGCAGATTTTTAGAAAATAGATTGGAAAGGACTTTGAGCAAGAATGAACTATTAAGTCTTCTCAGTTAAATGGAGTCATTTTTCCCTGTGGTGAGTGGTAAATATCAGATCAAGGTTGTGGCTCTCTCTTCCCCAACCCCACCAGTTGTTTCAAATGGCCTCAGGACAGCTTCCATTACCTTGAGGTAGGCATGTAGTCCAGGAAGGAAAAAAATGCAAGCTTCATAATTGCATCTAGGAAAAGTCTTGGGTATCTGAGACAGAACAGAGTGAAATCATATAGATCAGACGAAAGACTGCGGAAGTTTGAGAGAATTTCCCTGCCAAGTAGGGCAGACAAAAAAAAAAAAAATAGCCCCCCAAAACAAAACCTTTGATGTTTGAGCCTATTGCAGTTTTGGCTTTCACAAAACTTGCACAAGCAGGAAGTGGGCTGTGAAAAGTCACCGTGGTATAGAAGCTTCTGTACCCCCACTGGAAATTGGGAAATGACTTGCTTGTGATTCCACCATGCATTGCCCCCTCCCAGCATGTTAAAATAATAAAATATGTCATTCCTTTTCTTCATATTGATCATAAATTTTCAGTACTTTTTATTAAGGAATCTTTGAAGTTAAAAAGGAAGTTTTCTTTTGGCCCGTACAATTGGAAGAGGATAACATGTCTTTTGGTTTGTCAGATCATACAGAACAACTGATGGAGTGAAGTATGTACAACTTGGAGAGCTGGATTTTAAACTGGATGCAGCAGGTCTTAAGTTGTCTCCATTAGGAAGGGGAGTAAGCATGTTCTAGATAGGAACAGGATATGAGTGGATAAGTGCAAGGAAGAAAGATGAACTGGAACAGAGACTACCAGCTTCACACAAACTTCATGTTCTATCCTGCCTTATGAATATTCAACTAGACGATATTTCCTGGCTTCATTTCCGATCGGGGGCGGGGGGACAATACGACTAAGTTCTAGCCAATGGAATGTGCCTGGAAGTGATGGGTACCAGTTCCTCGGTTGGCCCATAAACTCTTCTCATGTGTGATGCTCCAAGCTGAGCATCCCCGATTGAGTAGACATAACCAGGACAACTTTGACAGTGGGAGATAGCAGAGCCTCACTCAGCTTTGGTCTTGGAATGACTGCATGGAGCCAGGCTCCCCAATGACTCGACTACTCAGAACTGTATTATGAGCAGAAATAAATTTAAGATGGTGTAGTGGGTCGAATTATGTCCCTCCAAAACTCACTGAAGCTTGAATTGTGTGCCCCAAGTTTTATGTATTAGAAACTTGGCCCTCACTGGGACTGTTAAAAGGGTGGGAAACCCCATTATGGTAATTGAAAGGTGGAGCCATGAAGAGGTGATTAGATTGCAGGACTATGCCATAGTGAATGGATTAAGAATGGTGATCAAGGGGTGTGGTTCTGAGGGCTTCAAAAGAAGAGAGAGAAAAGATTGTCATTCTCTCTCTGCTTTCTCTTCTCCACCATTTTTGAAATGTGATACCCTGCTGTCACTGAAGTCAACACCAAAGAAAGCCTTCACCAGTTGTGTTCCCTGGACGTTGGACTTTCTAGCCTCTGAAACTGTACACAATAAATTTCATTTTCTTTATAAAATACCCAGTTCCATATATTTTGTTATAATCAACAGAAACGGACTAATATAGATGGTTTTAAGTCATTATATATTTTGGGATTCATTTGTTATCCCAACTAACATTACCCTAAATAATACACTGAGTGTTGCCTTCTGTTTTCCTGATTCCTTGGTCCACTGATCAAGGTTGAACTTGTGAAAATGCTGTCAATCACAATCTCACCAATACTTCAAGTCCTCCTCTGCCTCCAGGTATCCTCTTTGTGTTCCATTTCCTTAATTTGCTCTGTTAAACATACTTTCTTTAGTTTACTATCTCTTTGATTTTAGGCAAAGCAGTTAAATTCTCTGAGTTACAAAGCCCCCAGTTGTAATATGGGGATAATAACAAAATTTCCTTCCATAGCTACACGAGGAGTAAATGAGGTAACCTCTAGCCCATATTTAGCACAATGCCTGACTCACAGTACATGTAAGGGAGGGAAAACTTTTCCTCGGCCCCCTTAGGTTCAGTAGCCAGAGACTACAAATCCAGCTAACAGAGGGATTAACAAGAGGAATGGCACACAATATTTACTGATGTTAATATTTTTACATGCATGGTGGCTTCATAGAAAAGAAGTAAAAAATCCAAAGAAAGTTAGACTATGGGGCTAATATACCATTTTAGCAAACTGTGATAAATTGTGGAGAAGTGACGAGACAAAGGAAAGGGTGTTTGGGCTTCTAGGGACTGTAATTGTGGGAAAGTGACTAGAAAATATGTGGGGGCAATTAATGAAATAGAAGGGTTATTTTAGCAAGGTTTGGTTATGACTTATCTCAGTGCCAGTTCTCTGTCTGTGGTGTTGAGGGTTGCTCTTCTTATCCTGGTACAGGAGGAGGTAGTAATTTATGCTCCCTTTACAAAGGGAAATTTATGCCCAAATTTTAGGTAGAGAGACGAGGGCAGAGAAGTGTTCCTACATCTGTTGATTCTCAATTGCCTTCAGCTTGAAATAGTCCTTATGCCAAAGTGGCATATTTTGGGGTGACGAATCCTGATCCTTTTCATATGTGTTTAGCGAAGGCTCACATTAATGTGGTGTTGTTATCTTAAAGAAATCCATATTCATTTGAAAATCCCCTTGGTCTGAATTCTGAGATGGTAAGCACCTTCCCAGGGTGAAATGAGGGGTGTTAAGTGCATCAGGTCTGAGTGGAGGGACTGTATACAGCTGACAGCCTGGATGGGGAGGGCTTTGGGTAAAGGAGTAGGCATGGAATTGCACCTGGGACACCACCAGCAAACAGCTCCTGTGTCCAGGTCCCAAAACACATCCACCAGGTGTGAGGAACTGATAAGTCCTGAGAGTTTATCTTCATATGAAGCAGACACCTGGAAGCCGAGGGGCTGAGGAAACTAGGTTTTGAAATAAATAGCATCTCCAAGGGAATGGGGGCAACCAGTTTGGAAAGTAAATAACTAAACTGATGGAACCTGGAGAATCAGGATCCAGTTTCCTGGGGCAAACCTATTGCAACAAACATTCTTCACCAGAATCCAGAGCAAGGCCAATTAGGTTCAGGGAGAGGGTTTGGGGGATGGCCAAAGGTAAGACCTGAGATATTACCAAATCAGTCAGTAAATCTCCAGAATTTCTAAATAAGAATGGCTTGGGAGCAGTAATCATGTTGGAAGCTGCATTGATCTGACACAAGGCTGAAGAGACCTCAATAATTCTTATAAAAGATTAGCAGGTGGGGGTTAATTATATTTTACCTAGTATTTACAGGCATTTTGTATAATGAGGTTTCTCAGGTACCTAGTTCCTAAAATTTCCAGAAACAGAAGTCTGAGACCAAAAATCCATTGTTTGTCATGAAAAAACACATTGTCATTCTCAGCCAAGCTTCGTAGAGCCACAAATAGCAAACCTTTGCTTCAGATTCATCTCTCTTATATCCTCTGGGATCTACACCAAGGTATTTGAAAGTATCTACCAAAGTGTTTTTCATAATGTAGTCCTCATGCCACTTATATTATAATACAGGTTTCCAGGCCACTTTCATAGACCTCCTGAATCAGAACCTCTTGCAGTGGAGCCCAGGAATCTGTATAGTTTACAAGTCTTCATGTGATCCTTGTCACTAGATTTGCAAGCCACTTGTCTGCCTAATAGTAGAGGCTAAATAAAGGTTGATTTTCTTTCTCCACATTCTAAAGGACACTTGAAAAGATCCTTGCTCCTGGAGAGTTATCTCCCACTTGTTATAAAGCTGGATATCGAAAGAAATTAAAATTGACTCTTTTACTTGCATATAAATACTTGCTATGGTTTGCATGTCTGTGTACACAGAAAATGCATACGTTGAAATCCTAATCATCAATGAGATGGTATTAGTGAGGTAGGGGGTGCTCACTTTTGGGCTTGGGTTTCAGGACACACATCTGGGTTTCAAGCCACTCCCCAAGGGCTCAAGCTCCTCCTCTAGGCCCTCCCCTAGATGAGAGTTACTGTTGCTTATTGAACCTATTTTAGGCACCAACATGGGGAGATTGAGACCACAAGGGGCCAGCTTATGTAAATCCAGTGGCTCCGTGGAAAGGGGTTATACAACCCTAGCAGTCAAGCATGCTCAGTAAAGTGGTATTTATCATTTGAATGACCTTCCACTAGAGGTGCTAAAGAACACAGAATATTCTTGAATATATCTAGTGCATGTGATAGAATTTGGCCAATGAGCATGCTGTGAGGGGAGCCCAATTGAGCATGTGCAAGACTATGTTACATAACAGGGAACCACCCTCTTAATTGAATATTCATTAGATATCATGAATATGTATTAGATGGCAAATCTATAAAAGTAGAATACTGGCAGAAGGTGGGGGCTGTTGCTCAATTTCCTGGGGCCAACCTGCACTTCGCTGGCTGAGGTGTGTATGCTTTCTTTTGTGTCAAACTTGCTTTCAGCAAGCAGCTGCTCATGCTCTTGAGCCAGCCTGCACTCTGTACTGAACTGTTTAAGTGTGTATTTCTTACTTTTGTATTAAACTTGGAGTGGGCCCTGTTCAGTCTCTAGAGCTCGGCTGCACTCTGTCTGTGAAATCTGTATCTCTTATTTGTTACATTAAACTGCTTCTCACTTTCTGTGAGTATGCTCTTGAATTCTTTCCTGCGGCAGAGTCAAGAACCTGGTAAGAGGACAGCATAGGTTGAAGCCATCTACTGGGCCTCCCAGACCTTCCTCTGGTATCATTAGGAGGTGGGACTTTGGGGAGATGAGACTTTTTGGGAGATAATCATGTCATGATGGTGGAGCCCTCATGAATGGAATTAGTGCCCTTATAAAAGAGACCCAAGAGACCCCCTCTCCCCTTCAGTCATGTGAAGACAGCAAAAAAAAAAAAACCTTCTATGAATAGGAAGTGGCCCTCACCACACACAGAATCTGCCAGTGCCTTGATGTTGGACTTCCAGCCTCCAGGACTGTGAGAATAAATTTCTGTTGTTTGTGAGCTACCCAGTTTATGGTATTTTGTTATAGCAGCCCAAAGGTACTAAGACAATACCTCTGCCTTGGCTGTGTTTCCAAAAGATCTGTGTTCAAACGGTTCTCTCTTTTCTTTTATGTAACCTCAATCTGTAAATGATCTTGGAAAGTCTAAGGTCTAAGTATCACAAGGGTCTTATTCACTCATGTGTGTTTCATCTACTTTGTATCTTCAGTGCCCAATATACAGAAGTTACACAATAAATGCTTATTGTAGTGTACTGAGTTTTAAAGTAGGACTCAAACTAGAATCTCAGCTGAGTCTATTGGTAAAATTCTGTTCATATAATTCATCAGAAGTTCTATAGGAAGAGTTCAGCAGCTTTTTTCTCTATTGCAAAATACCGTTGTTCTTGGTGTTCTTTCCAAGCACTTCATTAATCACTATGACTAAGTAATATATAATGATAAGAACAAGCCTTGCATTCATATGAGCACTAACTGCATATATTCATGTCCATTAAGAAATACCACAACTTACAACCATAGGAAAAAATTATTGAGATTTCCAGGGAGATTTTATTTGCTGTTGTTTATAAATGTGTCCCAAATTAAGATCATCAGTCTTGAATTTATTTTAGATCATTTTACTCTAGCTATATCCTTAAAATAATTCTTGAATAGGATATTGGTTTTTATCACTCACAATGGAGAGGGAAAACATCAGAAAAGAAAAAAAAAGGAAAGCCATTAATAGCATTGGACAGATCAAAAAAATTTTAGTGGATTCTTGTGTATCTATTCATATAAGAAAGAATCATGAGTATGTATGCTGTACCAGGTATAATTCTAACTGATGAGGCATTTAAAGAATGTCTCTGCTCTTTGGACATCTTATGGGAGGGACATCAATGTGTGTAGACAAATATCTGTTGCTCAACGTGCACTGTCTTTTGTTCTCTCACTCCCATTAATCCCACACTAGTCAATAACGTGAATCCAGGAAAAGTGAGAGGACACAGTGAATACAACACTCTGTGTAGTGACATGCTCTGTTAACCAGAGGTCACTTAGGAGAAGACTGTACAGAAAGCTAGGATTCCTGCTCTTAGGGAGCACTTTCTCTAGAGGAGAGAGAGGAGTTGCACTGCCATAAGAGTTTCCATTAGAAAGCACAGTGCACAGATGCTAGGTTGTAGATATAGCAGACGGTGAGATAGGCCAGTGCCTGGTGCAAAGCTAGGCTCAGCAGTCACCTATCTTATCTGCTTTGGCACAGGGCACTTCCTCCAGCCCTAGATTGAGTGCCCTGAAAACGTCTCTGATCTCCACAAGTTTATAGTCCAGTTGGAATAATAAAACAAATGAAATGTCCAATTAGGGAGCAGGGACGGACCAAACTCCTATGATGATGAGTTGACTGTCCAATCCTACTTCAACCCCAAGCAGAATGTGAGCTGGTAAATTGCTGAAGCTCCCTCGGCCTTCTTTCTCTGTTGAGTAAGGATATTTCAACAGCACTGACCTTTTGGGGGTGTTGTGTGCAATGAGTGAACCTGGGGAATTCTCAGATGGCAGCCAGTACACAGCACGTGTTCAGAAGGCACGGTCCTATTCCTCTACAGCCAGCACCCCTAGGGTCTGCCCAGTCCTCCGTGGCCAGTGCCGCCAGGGCCTGTGCACTGCCAATGCTGTGCTGCAGAACTCTCTGAGCTGCAAGAGTTTCCTGAACAGTCTCACTTCATGTTTCAGAAGAAACATGGTGGTTTTCAAGAGGAAATGTGCCCAGCCTTGACTGTGTGGGAAAAGTATCTTGACCTTTTCACTGGGAGTGGGGCTATAAGGGGCCGGGGAGTTACTCCACAGGTACAGTCTGGCTGATATTAGACCATCCTCTCTAAGACTAGTGGCAAAACTACAGCTCCCAGGATGGTTTATTTTTTCTCAAATGAAATACTCCTAATTCCTTTCCATGAAAACCTCACTTCAGTAGCAGCCTACTTGAATTAAAGGCATCTCAGGGCCTAATTTAAAGAAAAAATAAGGCTTGCCACAGTAATTAACCAAAAAAGACACAAGAAATCTTAGAAGAGAGATTCAAATTATCCCAATACTGAAGTTAATAGGAATGCTTTTTTTTCTCTCTCTCTCTCTCTCTCTCTTTTTTCCTTAGAGGTTACATTGATCTGGCAAATTAGTAGTGTGCTTCAGCTCATTGGTATTCTTCTCTGAGAACTTCTGCTGTGAAATAAAAGGAGGTGACTATAGAAGTAAAACCCTACACTACGGCTTTTCCCCTGAGTTGTCTAGAGCTTATCTCATTTATTCACTCTTCCCATTCTCAGCCTAATGATTTCTCAGCACTCATCCATGAATTCCTATTATAAGAGAAAAGGTAGATAGGAGAGCTAATTTTCATACCACAAGTAAGAAAGTCAAGGAGCCATATTATAAGAAATGATCATAAACAGCCAAAAATACAACCAGTGTGAGGAAGACGCAGAGGCACCAATTGCTGCAATCATAGCATCCCCCAGCAGCACTGTCAGGAGGAAGCCTGACTGCCTTTCCACCAAGCTTTCATTCATTCATTCATTCATCATTTGTCAGATATTGAATGGGCATCTACGGTGTTTTAGGCACTCTAGCACACATTGATGGTACAGGCACAAATGAGACAATCACTCTGTATCTTTGTTAGGTGTATCTTTCCCATCTCCAGTCTTCTACAAAGCTGTCTACCTCTATCAGGAGCCCAGTTATAAATTCTATCTTTATTATTCCTCGAGTAATGATTTTTTAAGTTAATATGTCCCTTCATTTTGGGGAGATCTACTTAACAGACATTTAGAATACTATGTTGAGTAACCTTTTAGGGGATCATATCTAACACCAACAACTACCAGATTGAGTCTGCAGACTTTGGATTCAGACTTGTATGTCCAAATGCTTTTCTGACATCCCTACTTCAACATCTAATGGAGATCTCAATGTTAACATATTCAAAACTGAATTCTCAGTCTGTTCCCCCAAACCTTCCCAAGGATCCCCCCATCTTGATAAATACAATCTCCCCTCTTCCATCTGCCCAGCACAAGAACCATGACATCATCTTTGACCCCTCTCTTTCTCTCACACCTCTGTATCCAATCCATTCACAAGTGTTGCCGATCTTCCATCTTTGTTAGATCCTGAAGGTCACCACTAGTCTAAGCCACCATCCTCTCTTCTGAGGAATATTGAAGGAGCTTTCTAACTGGTTTCCCTGTTTTCTTCCTTATTTCCCTTCTGTTTAACAACTTGGAAGAAAAATCGTTCCAAACCCAGCAGGATAAGTATTCAAACAATGTTTGCTTATTGAATAAAGAATGTTGGGAATCTCTCATAATTCAGTAGTCCACATGCATTACATGTGGCTTTAGTATACTGGTGCTACATTAGCTGGATGGTTTCTTTCCTGAACTTCAACATATGGTAGTTTAACAAAGAAAATCACACCATGTTTTGCACTTAAATTCTGCAGAGTCCCACTGCCACATTAATGAACTATATCTACTGTGCTCCCTCCTTAATGATGGATGGGTCCATTCCCTCAAAAGAAGTGGTGCCAAGCAGTGACCAGCACCCACTTCACAGAATGGAAGCTGCTGCGTCCTATCTCAGTCTGTCACTCATGTGCTCTGGCAGAGACATGGACCCAGCTTAGACCCTACTCTCTGAATTCTCTCTCCTGCTGCTGCTGTAAGCTGCAGACTGACAAGCAGCCTTTCCTGTCTGTTTTCCAGCTGATTGATTCCTCCATTTAATTTTCAATCCAAACCAAACATCTTCTTCCTCTTCTTTCCTGGAATTTGTTTGTCTCCTGCTCTGTGCTGTGTGTCTGAGTGCTGTCACTGTCACCTGATTCCATGAAGGCATTTCAACAGAGACTTGAGACAAAATACACAAGTTGTAATGAAGCAATCATGTATATCTCTATTGCCACCATTATCTTCATATCCAGAAGGAATGACTTTTAAGAGATTAACAAGTGATGCTGAGTATTAAGGAAAGTTAATAAATTTGTGTAGATTTCCTTTCCGTTAGAATTAATAGCTTATGGGAATAAAGCTTGGCTACTTTATATGAGGACACAAAAGAGAAAGAAAAAAGAAATCATTTACAAACTTTCCAGGAGTCAATTCACAAGATTATTTTTTAAACAACATAATTTCTTAAGTAAAGGGTCACAGTTTAATAAAGACTTTGATCCTTTTTGTAAAATGCATACAATCTACTGCATTCCATTGTTTTGGATGAAACTTTTAGAATGAAAAAGAAAAAGTAACACATTAAGAAGGCATATTTTCAATATATGCATTAAGTTACTACTCATCGATATGTGTGTACCTTCAGATTAGAGCCTTATTGATATGCAAAGTAGCATTTTTATCTGTGCAAGGATCAGAATTTTCAAAGTCATTTAACAAATGAACACCTAATATGTACCAGGAGATATATTAAGAATTAGGACTCAATGGCCACCAAATAAGAAGTGGCAAAGAGTAGTAACACCAAAAACTCAATAGACTACTTCATGTGCTGTGGCTGAGTGTGATCTGAGTGTGTGCTCCCCAGCTCTGAAGCACTGGGAGCCAACTTTCACAAGACCAATGGATGTCTACATTGATTATCTAACTTTGATCATACTTCATCTCTGCTTGATGTCTTTTTTCAGGAAAGACTAAGTTAGGGCCAGTGTTTTACATTTTCATAGTTCCTTAAATCTTTGCTTTTGTACCATTTTGCTCATCTAAAATCAATTAATTAAGATTTACTCAGGCAGGGATCATATTTTTCATATTCACCAGTTCCACAGCATATCACTTATAGAAAGCCCATGGTAAGTATCTGCTAACTGAAGGCCTTATTGATAAACAACATAATAAAACTAGAAAATCTATAGAAGGGCAGCCACAATGACCAACGGAAGAGAGGACTAAAGACTTTCCATCATGAAAATGAAAGTTAAGGCAGGATAATGGGTCTATATTATACATATACTTTGGGTGAGTTTGGGCAAAATGTATCACCAATTCTAGACGATTAGACAAAGGGACAGTTCTTGATAAAGTTCTACTTAGCATAGTGGATAGCAAATTTCTGGAACAAACTGTCTCATAGGGACCAGATTCTGATAAGATGGTAGAACAGGAGCCCCAGGAATCTCTCTGCCCACCTAGACAACAATTGCACTGGCAGAATCTGTCTGATATAACTATTTTGGAACTCTGGAGTCCACTGAAGACGTGCAACTTCTAGGGGAAATCTTGGACATATATTTTATTTAATTTTGGTCAATTTCAGCTCTTAGTAGCAACCACCCATCTTCCCCCAACTCTCAGCCATGTTCCCGGAGAAACCTATACACAGCTTGCAGGAGCAAGGGTGGGCAAAAAGAACTCTCCTCCAAATATCTGTGCTGTGACTAGTGATTGCTGCTTCTGATAACAAAGGTACAAAGAGGAAGGTGGCCATTGTTTTTGCCCCTCCCCCATTGTTGCTAGCACATCCCCCTCTGGCTAAAGTGACTTCCAGGGGCTTTAAAGGGCCAGCATTCTATTTTCCCCACCCTCCTTCATTTTCCTCTGTCTCCTGTTTGGGAGCCAGATGTTAAAGAGTAAGACATTCAAAAGCAACTGCATATCTGAGAAAACTGGAAAGTGACCATGCATGCCCAGAGAAAGGCACTGGCTCAGAACCTGAGAAGACCTTAAATCTACCTCAGGTGAATCCTCAGCACATAGGTAGTCTACAGCAATCAAAAACCCCAAAACAATAAATAACAACAACAACAACAACAAAAACAAGAACAAAATAACCTACAAACCCTGGCGAAGGGAGAAAATCTGATGTCCAGAATTACCACATCATTAGATTCAAATATCTAGTTTTTAACAAAAAATGAAGAGACATGCAAATGAACAGGAAAGTGTGACCCATTTGAAGGAAAAAAATAAGCCAACAGAAACTGCCCTTGAAAATCACCTGACAAGCTGATGTCAGAGCCACTAGACAAAAACAACTGTCTTAAAGATGCTCAAAGAACTAAAGGAAATATGGAATAAGTCAAGAAAACAATGTATGAACAAAATAAAAATATTAGTAAACAGATGGAAAATCTAAAAAGAAACTAAAAGGAAATTCTGGAGCTGACAAGTACTGTAAGATGAAAAATTTAATAGAGGATTCAAAGGCAAATGTAAGCAAGAAGAAGAAAGAATAAGCAAACTTGAAGATATGACAATATCTTCTAATTTTAATGAAAATTATTGAGTCCAAGGAACAGAAAGAAAAAAGATTGAAGAAAAGTGAACAGAGCCTAAGGGACCGTTAGGACACTTCTGGATAGAATGACATACACATTATGGTATTCTAATAAGAAGAGAGAGTGAATGGGAAAGATAGATTATTCAAAGAAATAATGGCCAAAACCTCCCCAAATCTGATTAAAGACATAAATATAAACATCCAAGAAGCTCAGTAAACTCCAAGCAGGATGAATTCAAAGAGACCTACACTGAGACACAGTGTAATCAAACTGTCACAAGCCAAAGACAGAGAGAGAATCTTGAAAGCAAAAAGAGAGAAGTGATTCATTATGTACATTGATCCTCAATACTCATCAGAAAAGTTGGACGTCAAAAGGCAGTGGGCTGATATATTCAAAGTATCAAAAGAAAAAAATCAATCAAAAATTTTATATCTGGCAAAACTGTCTTCAAAAGTGAAGATTAATTAAAGTACTTGCAGATAAACGAAAGCTGAGGGAGTTTGTTACCACTGGACTTAACCTGCCAGAAATGCTCAAGGGTGTCCTGCAGGTTGAAATGAAAGGACACTAGACTGTAACTCAAAGCCATGGGAAGAAATAAAGATTATTGTAAAGGTAAATACATGGGCAATTTTAAAAAGCTAGTATTATTGTAACAGTGGTTTGTAACACCAATCTTTGTTTTCTGCATGATTTAAGAGATTAATACAATTTATAAAAAAGAAATTATTAGTCTGAAAACTAGTATTATAAGTGGCTTGCAAACACATTTTGTTTTCTACATAATTTTAGAAACTAGTTCGTTTTTTAAAATAATTAGTTTATGTTTTTGGACAAAGTATACAGATGTAATTTTGTGACATCAACACCTGACAGGGGGTAGAGACAGAGTTGTAAAGAAACAGAGTTCTCATGTGTTATTGAAGTTAAACTGGTCTAAATCCAAATTAGAGTGTTATAACCTCAAGATCCTAAATGTAATCTCAATAGTAACCACAAAGAAAAGAGCTGTACACAAAAAGAAATTAGGAAGGAATTTAAACATTTCATTACAAAAAGCCAACTAAACACAAAAGACAGTACTGCAGGAAATGAAGGACAAAAAAGCTACATGGCATGTAGAAAACAAATAGCAAAATGACAGAAGTAAGTCCCTTCTTATCAGTCAGCTTTAACAAGGAAGGAAATTCTGACACATGGATAACCCTTGGGGACATTATGCTCAGTGACATAATCTAGTCACAAAAAGACAGTTTCTGCATGATTCCACTTATATGAGGTACCTAGTGTAGTAAAAGTTATAGAGAAAGTGAAATGGTGATTGCCAGAGGCTGGAGGAGGGGAAATGGTGTTTAATGGGTACAGACTTTGAGTTCGGGAAGACAAAGTTCTGGAGATGGGTGATGGTAATGGTTACACAACAATCTGAATGTAGTTAATACCACTGAGCTGTACATGTAAAAATGGTTAAGGTGGTAAATCTCATGTTAGGTGTATTTTACCACAATAAAAAAATTGGAAAAAAAAATGAATACACATAGATTAAAGAAGCATTATGATGTATTGATGGTTGAGGAATTTACAAAAGGTCTTCAAAAGGAAGATATAATGTTTGAGTATTGTTGTACTTTCTGGGCCTTGGAAGTGAGATTATGAAGGTCAGGGGTAGAATGCTTTGTTTTGCAACAGTATAGATGACTCTCAAAATATCATGCTGAGTATTGCCAAAAGGTTACAGACCATATGATTCTATTTACATGATGTAAGGGCAGAACTAATCTACACTGGGAAAACTTCAGAAGAGTAGAGTGTGGGAGTGAGGGTAGATGGGGAAAGGGCACGAGAGACATTCTCAGGGGAGGGTAATTTTTCATGTGTATGTAGTGATTTAGGTTATACAGCTTCATACTTTTGTAAAAACTACACATTCATTGTATGTAAGTTTTGCATTATATTGAACTCTAGTTAATGATATTGTCACGGAAGAAAAACTTTTCTTCTACCCTCTTAGATTCACTGGCTGGGGACCCATATGTTTAACTGACATAAGACAGATTAACAGCGGAAAGGCAACACAAATTTTATTAATATTTTACATGGACATGAAATCACAGAAGGAAGTGAAACTCAAAAAGGTGGTTAGACTTGGAGGCTTATACACTATCTTAATAAAGGTTTGGGCTTCTAGGGGGATGTCAGTGGAAAGCAACAAGAAAATATGCAGGGGAAGCTAATGGAAGATAAGGATTATGTTAGTGAGGTCTGTCTATGCAGACTCATCTTGGCACCAACTCTGTTTCTGGTGATGAGTTTTCTCTCCTCTGCCCACTGCAGGAAAGAGGGACAACTTTGCAAAGAAAAATGTATGCCCTGCTTTTAAGCAGAACAGAAAAAGGAAGAGAACTCTTCCTGCATCAATTGATTCTCAGTTGCCTTCAGTTCAAGATAATACTAATGCCAAAGTGGCATATTTTGGAGTGGCATATCCCAATCCCCTTCAATACGTGCACAAAAGGATTTAGAGGGAGTATACTGATGGTGGAATTTACTTTGAAATGCATCAAAAATGAAATGGATTGATAAGTAGATGGAGGATTTGATAGATAAATAGATGTGTAACTGTTAAAAAATATATAGTAAAATGTTAATGGTAGAATGTAGGTAGTGGGTATATGGGTGTTCATTGCAAAATTATTTCAACTTTGCCGAATGTTTGTAGATTTTCATAATAAAGTGTTGGTGATCATGCTGTGTCTATTGGTAGAGCCTCACTATCCTGGGAATGATGTCTGAGTAGCCTTTTGTAAAGCTGCCCCACTTGCAAGACCCAAGCCCATCCCATGACTTCCTCATGAGATTGTATCCCCAAGAAGTCTGCATATTTCTGGAGGCTCACATCATGCCCTAACCAGCTTCTGAAGAATCCCCATTTACTATGACATCACCTGTGGCTTTGTAACTCCACTTCCCATCAGATAAAGCTAGAACCAGCCCCTTAGTCTTGATTTTCCATGAAAGCCTCTGAGCAGGGACAAAAAGGTTTACATCACTAACTCGAAAATACTGTAACTGAGTATTACTAATAAGGCTCTTAGCAAATCTCCCTGCTACTTGCCAAACGGCTCCCACTTCAGCCTGGCTGTTTGCCCCTCTTTCTCTTTTGTGACCTTACTCTGTAGCCTATTTTCTCACTCCCCAAGAGCCCACCAAATAATTTGTGTAACTAATGATTGTTTTCTCTTCAGAGTCGCTCTGTCCAATGGAAAAAGAAAGTGAGCACACATGTAATTTTAAATTTTCTATCAGGCTCATTAAGAAAATAAAGAGACACAGGTGAAATCAATTTTCATAGTATATTTTATTTAACATGATGCATCTAAAATATTGTCATTTTGATGAAGAGGTTTAGGATATGCCACTCAAAAATGTGCTACTTTGGCATTTTGGTTATTTTGAGCTGAAGGCAATTGAGAAATGGCAGGCAGAAGAAGAGAGTTCTGCTCTCCCTCTTTCCGCCTAAAATCAGGGCATAAAATTCCCCTCTACTCACATGTGCCAGTGTGTCTAGTCCAAATTGAGCTGGGGTTTGTCTTTTATAGTATTAAAAGTAATACTATGCTAGATGTGAAACCAAAATGTTAAAAGTAAAAACACTGAAGGTAAAAAAACATATTACATATATGTATTTTTATATTTTATTTATTATACATATTATCAGAAACTTCCTGGTTGTTCTTTGCCACCATGGACTGCTGAGGGCTGGGTATTCAGCAGAGGCTTTAGAGACTTAGGTATCATGCCAGGGTCGATGGATGGGAGACTTTACATGGGCAGAGTGGTGGAGACAGAATAGTAAGAGAAAAGGCATTGGGTCACAGAGGGGAGTGTTTGCTGATGGCAGACCTATCCAATGAACTCATGAAACTCCGTGACTCTGTGTCTGTCTCCTATAGAGAACCCAGAGCCATAGCCTATGAAAGATGGACTATCAGGAGATGAGGAAAGCATCGGATATAGGTTCTTGCAAAAGATAAATAGAAATTCTTCCAAATGGCTCTTCCTTCAAAACAAGTTTAGTAAGGACCTACTGTGAGTGGAGCACGAAGAGGAACCTTGGGTGTGGGGAGGCAGGAACAAGTTGTAAGTATTAGACTTGATCTGTCCTATAAGACTTACAACCAGGCAGTTAGGTCAAATTAAAAGCAGAGTAACACTGAAGGATTGGAAGAGTCAACGAAAGTGATGTGGATAATGGGTACCACAGGAATCTTTAGGAGAGATCAATGAGGGGCATTATTAGAATTTAGAATCACCCTCTCTATCCAAGAAGAAAAAGAAAAAGTCATAGTCTCTACTCATATATTCACTCCTCCTTCCTCAGGCATATAATTACCCATGAAGAAGAATGCATGATTATCTTGTTATCGATAAGGAGCACATATTAAATGTCAAGCGCAGATCGATTAAGTAAAAAGACCACAAGGGCATCAAACTGAGTCTCTTTCAAAAGACAAAAAGGAATGGAATCTCTTTCGCCAGTGTTTTCTTTGGAGGGCCATGTGGGGGCTTGTCACCAGCAGTTCAGTGTAGCCATTGAAGAAGGGTCCTCTGCTGACCATAGCCGGGGGTTCCAAAGCTCACCTGCTAGTCCAAAACTCAGTTGCTGAGGAGCCCATGTGCACATGCTTGGGAAGAAAGTTCTGTGGGCAGCACACTGCAGTGTCGCCACTCCTCTCTGAAGTCCCACCAGAGGTTCCACCTGGAATAACTTCAGTGATCAGGTAAGCGTGAAATCCTGGGGCTAGAGAGGGTGAGCAGGAGCTGCCCAGACTCGGGGTCTTAGGTTGTGCTGCTCCGTGTGCCATGGCACCTTCTCATTCTGCCCATCCCTCTTCTCGCCCCTGACCACCACGCATATGCCCAGTGGAGACTGTTCTGCTCCTTCTCTCCTGAGAAACTACATCAGTGCCGGATTCAAACAGAAGCTGCCTGTTGTACCCAAACGTGCTGCTGTTTCTGTAAGAATTGTTGAATACCCAAGGAGACAAATACATGTGAAGTGCTAATTTTCATAAATACAATTAGAAAAGCCAATTTATACTGTGATCATGTCAACATAAACACCCCTCAATTATCTAAGGGCTGGTCGTTCCCTAAGTGGGAATCATTATTTTGTCCTGTATTCTTACAGGCCATGAGATTACAAACAAACAGGAGGTAAAATTTAAATCAGGTGGAAACAATGATTAACAGAGGGATAATGGAACAGTAGGTGCATAATAAAGCGAGGGTGGTAACATGTTAATGGTAGAATCTAGGTGATGGGTTTGTGGCTTGGACAAGTTTTCTGCAAGGGCTGCCTTAACTCAGTGCCACAATTGAGCTGCTAAGCAACCTCTGGAAGCTGAAGTCTGAGCTCAAGATTCCTTGCCTTGTAGACAGCCATTTCATGTGGCTGCCCCTCTGAACCTATCTGTCCTAACCTCCTCTTATGAGGACACCAGTCATGTTGGGTTAGGACCCACTCTAATGGCCACATTTTAGCTTAACTACCTCTTTAAAGACCTTATTTTCAAATATAGTCACATTCTATGACATTGGAGGTAAGAACATGAACATAAATTTTAGAGGAACATAATTTAGCCCATAACATGGGTGGGTGTTCACTGTAAAATTCTTCCAACTTTTCTAACTGTTTAAACTTTTACCTGATAAAATGTTGGTAAAAATTTAAATCAGACAAGTCTGTAGGGAAAATGAAAAAAATGGTCAGGTTCCCTCAGGTATTTGGAATTTTGCCGAGCATGACCTAGCCTGTTTAATGTAAATATGTTAATTGTGCACGTGTGCCCAGGTGTTCCTTGGCTATTGTCTGATGTAGGTGCACATCAGCACCAGGTGTTCCTGGGTTGCCTGACTCGCACCCAGCTGTCCTGGGTTGTCAGACTTAAGTATAAAGGAGGAACAGCTCTGATTCACAGTGTCCCCTGCACCCAAGACACCTGGCAAGTGGGGCCACAAGGGGGCTGCTACTGCTGCTGGAGGCTGTTGCTGGAAGCTGTTGCTGCCAGGGCCCTTGGGGATGCCCCCCTCCTAGAAGGCCACCAGACCGCTGCTGCTGAATCTACTGGAGGCTGCTGCTACTCCTGCTGAGGCTGGGGCTGAGTTCGCATCTGAATGGAGCATGGCAAACTTGCCAACAGCTCCCAGGATCTTTTCCAATAAGCTAACTCACCATCTGCATATGAAGGATCTGTGACTCAGCCTGCATGGCATGTGAGGGGTCTGTGACCCAGCCTGCAGAACCGGTTTGAAGGGTCTGAGCCCTAGCCCGACACAAGTCTATATATAATTTATAATTCTTCTGGACACTTTGGCCAGGGAGGAGACTACAATCCCTCAGTCAAGAGAAGTTAAAGAGTTTTGTAGATTTCACACACTCCGGGTCAGCCCTTCTCAGCCTCCTCCCTGCCTCCATCAGAAGAATAGGAGGACGGGCTGCAGCATTTTTTATTTTATCTACAGTGGCTGCTAAAAATCTCATAATCCTTAGTTAAGCATCTTAATATCTCTCAGTAGCAGAAACAGACAACATAAATTGCCATCGTAGCCTCAGACTGCAGGGCCTTCATCTCCAGTGACAGTTCTCGTGGTTACCAGAGGCTGGGTAGGGTGGAGGGAGAGGGGTAGGTAGAGGGTGGTTAACGGATACAAACTTGCCACTAGATAGGAGAAGTTCTTGTGTTCTGTAGCTCCATTAGGTGACCATAATTAACAATATTTTATTGTGTATTTTCAAATAGCTAGAAGAGGGGGTTTCAAATGCCCCCAACACAAAAAAAATGATAAATGTTTGAGGTGATAGATATGCCAGTTATCCTGATTTGATCATGACACATTGTATATGTTATTAAAATTTCACTTTGCCCCATATAAATATGTACAATTATGTGTCAATTAATAACATAAAAAATTTTAAAATAAAAAAATTATATATACATATACATATATATATATATAGTGAAAATTCTTCGATAAGACTCAGTTCATTCTCCAGCCTCCAACAGTGACAAAATCTGGGATAGGAAGACAGAAGGGAGGAGTACACAGGACATGATTGATGTTTGCCTGCAGCCCCCACTAAGACGCACCAGGGTGGCAGCAGGGATCTCCTAAGAATCAGAGCAGAGTAGGACTTCTGCCCTCTATCACCTCTGAAAAAATGTAAACAAACCCCAGCAATCCCAAGGAATTAAGTAAAACAGCTTTTTCTAAAATCAATCGGATGCAGTTAAGATTCAATTAGTATCCAGAGTGATTTACACATAGGAAATTTGGTCCTTATGAGTTGGTACATTGCAGCTTCCAGGCTATTTCAGGGCCGTGGAAATGTTTACATTGTGGTGGGAACAGAGGAGCTGGGGCAGAAAGAGACATTTGCTGCCTGAAAATTCTCAGCAGGCTGCTCAGTGCAACCACCGATCTCCAACAAGAGCTGCACACACAATAAGCTCAGAGTTAAGTCTGCCTCAATCGGTTTTCGATTCCTCAGTAAAGGGCGACAGAAACTGGATTTTTGTTATTATTCTCATTTTCTTTAAAGCTCATCGCATAGACTAATCACACCAGGCAGGAAATGGATACACTACACAGTTTCCACAGAAGTCTAAGAAAGGCAAGAAGTCAGAGCCTGAATGTTGCCCTGGTCATCAACTTGTCATGACCTTGAGAAAGTCGTGCTTTCTGTTGCTGCTAGCTTCTCTGTTAATTGAAGATGACAGTTTTAATCTACATCCCAGGGGAGCTGAGAGGAAGGAAGGGCTCAAAATATCCCAAACGTCACTGTCTATGACATCCTGGGCAATAAGGTTCATGTGTTAAATAGGGCGCAGATGACTTTTTATTGAAAATAAGGGAGGACTTTCAAAATATGAATGTTTAGCATACCACAGTGGCACAATATGACATTTTCTTAGTATCATATGCAGTTATTTGACTTGGGTTCATTGACGACACATATAAAGAAGTACTTGGGGTCTGCAGGTGTGTGGAGTCTGTGCCAATCAGGGGTCCTGGCAAAAAACACACGTCACACCCAAATTGCATCATTCAAGGATGTTTAATAAAAAGATCATCTGTAAAGCTGTGGGCATGGTGTAAGGGACAGGAGTGATAGCACAGTGCCTGGGGCACCTCTGGGACTGAAAGATCAAGAGAATGAGAAATTACTCAAACCCAGAGAGGGTAGCTAACAGAGGGGGCTGCCCAAGAGAAGCTGTGACCTAGTCCAGAGTCGGTACAGCCTGGGGTAACCCTAGAGGTAGAGAACAGAAGAATAAATACCCCCTCTCCATTCTTCTCCTCTCTCTTATCTCTGCCCACCCCCATTGGCCCAAGCCAACAAGAGGCTAGAGGTCAAGGAAGCCCATTGATGCCACCGCTACAGCCCAGCCTCATGGAGCAGGATAGGCAGGGGCAGGGAGGGGGTCTGCAGTCAGCACAGACTTTGAAAGAGTTCATCATGTATTTAAAAACACAAGCTCTGGAGTCAAACTGTTCAGAACTAATCCCAGTTCCTCCACTTATACAAGGTGAGTTATGCAAACTTTCTGTAAAATGCCAATAATACTATTACAGAGTAAGCCAAAAATAATTGAACACTTTCAAAACTGTTCCTCACTGACTGATAGGCAGGAGGAAGGAGTTAAAACTGCTAGCCTGAGATCCATTCACTTGCTTCGCAGGGGGAGTCCCATCTGAGGTTCTTGTCAACTAAACAAATGGGTGAAAAGATGAATGATATTCTCCAGGAGGACAACACTTTGTTTATTGAATGCAATTGGCAGGCTGTCCCCATCTAATAAATCACTGTGAGTAAATAAACCAGAATCTGTGAAGCACATCTCCCCAGGGAGAAAGCCACATAAGCAGCACAACTCCCTGGAATACAACACGGAGTTACTTCAGCATTTAAACCCTCCCCGCTGTGGGGATCCTCACAGTCTCACTGAGAGCTCATCTATTAGTATGGGCTGGGAGAGTGTGTCTGAGGCAGGAAGGAGGGTCCTGGACGCTACCCGGGATGCCCCAGACCTCACTCTTTATTTGTGACTCTGAGCCACCTGTAGCCCAGCATTAGCAGGAAAGCTTAATACAAGATAAGATCTCTCATGTGGGTGAAGCTGGTTTGACAAGCAAAACAGAGCAGGGGATGGGGAGGCAAGCAGGTGTCTAGCACACAGAACTGAAGGAGACGCTCGTTCTCAGTGCTGTGCAGATGTAGGCACCTGACAGCACACAGGCCTCCTTGGATTTTGCACCCTGATGCCTGTCTGACCTCATCTGAGTCATGCCCTGGCCCGTCCCCTGGGTCAGCTCACTCAGTTACACGTGAACATTAGCAGATACTCCTGCAGTCTTGCAGATGCCCCCGTGCAGCGTGGCTCAGTCGAGCCTGCTGTCTGCTTTCCTGCCCTTCACTGTGCTCCGAGGAGCGGTGTCAGCCTCACCTGCGAATTCTCACCATAAACCCCACCTCAGACCCACTGAAGCATTGTCTGCATTTCAACAAGATCATCACGTGAGTTGTGTGGATATTAATATTTGAGACACTCAGCTCCCATCCCCTGCAAACTTTTGTGGCATATTGTAGTTAAAGCTTGAAATGGCAGCCATAATCAGTTCCTCATTGCCTCAAGGCTGGGCCAAGAGGTAATATTCAGTGCAAAGCACATTCCCAACTGTTCTTGATGATTTTCATACATGAGCTAGCTTCCCAGCGACCCATTTGCTGTGGTTTGATTGTGTTCCTCAGAAAACATGTGTTGGAAATGTAAACCCCAATGCAACAGTATTGGGGTGTGGGGCCTGACAGCAGGTGATTAGGCCTTGAGGAAGGAGTGAATGGGTTAATGCAGTTATCTCTGGAGTGGGTTTGTCATGAAAGGGGTAGTCCAGCCCCTTTTACTCTCTCTGTTGCCCTTCTGCCATGGAGGAAAGCCCTTGCCAGATGCCATCCCCTTGACTTTGGACTTAGCCTCCAGAATTATGAGCCAATAAATTTCTGTTCATATAAATTACCCAGTCTCAGGTATTTTGTTATAGCAGCACAGAAAAAAAAAATAAGACCCTATTTTTTAAAGTGCTGCATTCCTTGTACATCTCTGTGTACCTAACTGGCAGGGCTAGATTTGACAGTAAATGAGTGAACAGATGCAAAACACTTGGTATAGTACCTGGTGCTTGGAAGTGTTCAGTAAGCATTGGCTCTTTCTACCTTATGTGGATTCTACAGAGGAAAGAAAAACACTGAGTTATATGTTCATTAATTCGAAGGAGTAAATAGAGAAAATGTAGCTATTAAATGTTCTTGACTTTATATTCCAAAATCAAAAGCTTCCCACCCTGTTCCCAAACCGATGCAGAGGTCAGTGTACTTAAAAAACACTAAGCAGAAGAACCAAACACAGGTGAGAACAATGCACAACAAATGGACACACTTTTCACAACTGTATTTGAGGACTGATACACAAGGGAGATTTGTTGAATGTCAGGGATCATTTTTCTGCCGCTGCATCTGAAATGAAGATTTGCAAAGGGAAATTTTATGCCAGGTCTCAGCTGTGAAAGTTTTAGGCAGTGGAGGAGAAAAAATTCTGGTCTCCAGAGAAAAGCCATCTGTGACCTCATGAAGGGATAAAATGCTTCAAGTATGGCAAACAAAATAAAGTCCGAAATTTTTATTTTAAAATCAATGTTATCTATTCTGTTCGGAATTTATACGAGTGTACTTCAAAAACTTCATGGAAAGATTCATATTAGCATTTAATTCTATTTTTCTACAAACTTTTTGAAGTACCGTCATATATAGTCTTTTATGACTGTAGAATTAACCAAGGGTTAAGGCTGTCATGTATAATTCATTTATGATTGTATTCAGAAGTTAAGTCAGGATGGAGCTAATGTTGGTGGAAACAGTGTTTTACAATTTCTCACTCAAACTTTTAGCCCAAATCCCTGAACATATAATTAGCAGCTCAGATAAGTTCTGTTGTTAACTTTTTTAGTTTTCCCTCAAAGAATTCTAAGGTTCAGTCAGGGCAACGTGTGTTTACTATCTTCTCAAGATTTTAAGGCAGACACCCACTGGGTCGCTCAGACAACGCCAGCAGCTGCTTACTGCCAGTGCTGACTGACACTGATAACCTCTCCTGAAGCTGTGCACTGCTGAGAGGATGAGAAATGTTTCAGATTCCAGTCTGTGAACCTTAGCATTCATATTAATTGCATGTGGAAACAAGAAGCCCCTTCATTTTCAGGAAACTGGCTTGAAAAATCACACAGTGGATTACCACTTAGTTCTTTCCCTGCCCTGAAAGATCCCAGTTTTGTTGCTGATCAAGTATTTAACTATGCAGAAGAAAAGTCATCACACACATAAGGAAGGGTGTTTTAGATGGGAAGACCTTTTCAAGGAACATGACTTTGATAGCAAATGATGTGTTAAACGTATCGTGTTCATATTATAGTAATAAAAAGATTTTCTAAGAAAGGTGCAGGATAGTTTTAAAAAATGAAAGAACAAATAGATCAGGAGAATAGGGTTGGGTTGGGGGAAGGTGTGAGTCCAGGGCCAGTTCCTAAGAAAGTTTCACTAATTTGCAGAAAAAAAATAAAGATAAAATATGCAGGCTGGTGTTCACGTTTGAATTTCAATTTTTAACAAACTAAGTTAAATTCCTGTGGGACTTCAAGTCAAGTGGTCTGATAGGGCACTCAGCCTTTTTTTAATAATTGGGCAGAGGATGCTGATAAGAGATGGCAAAAAGAGTTGAAGTAATAGTAATGAAGTGGAAGTGCTGAAGTTTGGGAGGCAGTGAAGAAACCATTCTGAGCTTAACTCCTTTGCCCAAGCCTAGGGCACCTCCACAGCAGTGCGAGAGTCTTGCAGAAGGTCTACCTGCCCCAGCCAAAGGGACCTGGGATGTTTGCCTTGGCTTGGAAAGGGAAGCTGCATTTCTTGGTTCTCTGTTGTCTGCCGTATGCCCATTTGGTCAATGTCAAAGATCGGCTGTTATCTCTCAGTTTCCAGAGAAGGAAGCAAGCTCAGAGTTAGACAAGGTTGTGCTGCTGGCCCCTGCGGAGTCCTCTGCATTTCTGTGACCTCAGATCCTGCCTTTGTCCCACTGTACCATCTTTGTTCCATCCACACCCATTATTTAATAATCATGGATGATGCACACGTGTGCATGGACCACGCTCCCTACTGCTCAATCACACGTAGGCTGCCATGTTCTCTCACCTTTAAAATGACCACCACCTCCATCTTCATTTGCAAATAACAGCAAAGGCAGGAGGAAGTACAAAATTATATGACAACAAATCTGCCAAAGTGTTCTGACTGAGTCCCTGGCAAAGTTATTGCAAGAGGAGAATGAACATCAAAATGCTTCACTTCTAATCCAGCAAAGGGCTCAGTTTGGAACTGAATTGAAAAGTTGCTAGCTGTCTCTTACATTGGCGATTTCCCCAAGTGCACAGTGGTATCTCCCCATGTCCCAAGGTTTCACATCCAAAGAAGCAAGTGCTTGTAATTTTTCATAAATAAAATGTGTCTGGTGAGTTGAAAACTGCTCCTGCCCTGCACTGCGATTCTGTGTCACCAGTAGACTGACCTTGCATTGGACATCTTTGGTGCCAGAGCTAAGGCTTTTCAAGATTTAATGCAAAGTAAATTTTCATTTTCTCCAATTAAAATGGCAGTCCTCCAACATTTTTTTTCTCATCAGTTGGCAGCACTTATTTCCCTGGTTCAGCTAAAAGATATACATGCTATTTTACACTGAAGATTTAGTAAAAATGCATCTTTTGAGGGATATTGCTCATTTGAATTTTACCAATAAAGGTAGAAAAATTTCAAGAGTTTGATTTTTATTTCCAAAAGAGAATATACATTATTTTACATGGTTAATGAGAATGGAATTATTCCAAAATGAGTGACCATTTTATTTCTAATTTTAAGTCTTTGAGTTATTAAAAAACTTCCCAATAGGTTATCTCATTTGTCTTTTTGTGTGTGTTCAGAAACTATATTTTTTCTCAATTAATAGACTTGGTTTTTAATATTATTAAATATACTGTAGGTGGAGAGCCGCCAGTCCCTGAGTCAGCCATGCTGGAACAGGCAGGTGCCACAGGACCCCCAGCCCAGGCCAGTACCCACCACCCAGAGAGGTCTGAGAGCCGCCAGGCCCACATGATCCAAGTCAGCCATGCCGGAAACAGGCAGGAGCTGCAGGACCTTCAACCCAGGTCAGTCCCCACCACCTAGAGAGACCCAAGAGCCACCAGACCCACATGCTCCAAGTCATCCATGCTGGAACAGGCAGGAGTCACAGGACCTCCAGCCCAGGTTAGTCCCCACTGCCTAGAGAGGCCTGAGAGCTGCCAGGCCCACATGCCCCAAGTCAGCCACACCAGAACAGGCAGGTATTATGGGACTCGCAGCCCAGGCCAGTCCCTGCCATCCAGAGAGGCCCAAGAGCTGCTGGACCCATATGCCCCGAGTCAGCCATGCCAGAACAGAAAGGCACTGTGGGAATCCCAGCCCAGGCTAGTCCCTGCTGCCCAGAGAGGCCTGAAAGCCACTGGGCCCACATGTCCTCATCCAGCCACACCATAAAAGGCAGGTGCCACAGGACTCCCAGCCATGGCTAAACCCACCACCCAGAATTGGCAGTCCCTTCAGGATCAAGGCCAGACATCAGGGTGGAATGAGTAGACCATGATACTCCCTGCCACAATGACTAAACACCAAAGGAAAGATACCAGAATATGAAAAATCAAGAAAGTACATCACTACCAAAGGAAAATAATAACTCTCAAGCTTTAGGTCCTATAGAACATGTAGTCATTGAAATGACTGACAAGGAATTTCAAGCAACAATTCTAAGGAAACTAAATGAGATACAAGAAAACTCAGTTAGATAACACAATGAAATGAGAAAAAATATACAGGACCTGAAAGAAGAAAAGTACAAAAAAAGCAATGCCCTGAAAAACAATGTAGCAGAGCTTGTGGAGCTGAAGGATTCAATCAATTAAATAAAAAACACAACAGAAAGTCTAACCAGCAGACTAGAACAAAGAGGAGAGAGAATTTCTGACCTTGAAGACAGGCTGTTTGAATTAACAGAGGCACACCAGAAAAAAGAAAAAAGAATTTAAAAAATTGAAGAAAATCTAAGACAGATAACAGACCACCTTAAGCACTCAAGTATCTGAATGATGGGTATTCCAGAAGGGGAGGAAAAAGGAAATAGCATTGAAAACATATTTAACAAAAAATAGCAGAAAACTTCCCAGGTATAGAGAAAGTCACAGACCATCAGATTCAAGAGCCCCAAAGACCCCCAGGCATATTCAACCCAAAAAGGTGCTCTCCAAGACATGTTAGAGTCAAACTGGCAAAATTCAAAGAGAGAATCTTAAAAACTTCAAGAGAGAATAGGCAAGTCAGCTATGAGGGAACATCAGACTTTTCATCAGAAACTTATAAAAGCCAGAAAAGAATGAGATGATATATCCAAAATACTAAAGGACAAATATTGCCAGCCAAGAATACTCAGTAAGACTATCCTTTGGAAATAAAGGACAAATAGTATATTTCTCAGACAAACAAAAACTGTGGGAGTTCACTACCAGATGACCAGCCTTACAAGAAATTCTCAAGGCAATACTGGGTTTCATACCTGAAAAACAACCATCACTACCATGAATACTCAAGAAAAAACAAAGCCTACCAGTAAAACAAAAATTCAGAGAATAAAGAGAAAAAGGAGTTTGTCTATCACCCCAAGAAACCAACAAACACAGAAGACAAACAGAAAATCAGAAAGAAAGGAAAAAGATATTTAAGACATCTTAACAAAAATCAATAAAATACTAGGAGTAAAACAATATCTTTCAATAATAACTCTAACTGTTAAAGGATTAAACTCCCCACTCAAAAAGCACAGATGACTGGATTAAAAAGATGTGCCCAACAATATGCTGTCTTCAGGAGACTCACCTCACCTGTAAAGACACACATAAACTAAGAGTGAAAGGATGGAAAAAGATATACCATGCAAATAAAAATGAAAAACAAACTGGAGTAGCTATTCTCATATCAGATAAAATAGGCTTTAAACCAAAAACCATAAAAAGAAATAAAGAAGGCCTCTATATAATGATAAAAGGATCTCCCCATCAAGAAGACATAACAATCATAAATATATATGCACCCAATGTTGGAGAAGCCATATTTATAAAGCAAACACTATTAGATCTAAAGAATGAGATACACACTAACACCATAATAGCAGGGGACCTGAACTCCCCACTCTCATCATTGGACAGATTATCTAGGCAAAAAATCAATACAGAAACACAAGATCTAAACAATACTTTAGGCCAATTGGACTTGGCAGATATCTACAGAACATTCCATCCAACAACTTCAGAATATTCGTTCTTCTCAACAGCACATGGAACAGTCTCCAGGATAGACAACATGTTAGGTCACAAAGCAAGTCTCGACAAATTTAAAAAGTTGGAATTATTCCATGTATTTTTTCAGATCACAATGGATTAAAATTAGAAATCAATAACAAATGAAACTCTGGAAACTATACAAACACATGGAAATTAAACAACATTCTACTTAATGAAATATGGGTCCAAGAAGAAATTAAACAGGAAATCAAAAAATTCCATGAAACAAATGAAAACAATGACACATCATACCAAAACCTGTGATATACTGCAAAACGTAGTACTAAGGGGTAAATTTATCACATTAAATGCTTACTTCAGAAGAATAGAAAGATGGAAAATAAACAACCTAACATTTCACCTTAAAGAACTAGAAAAACAAGAACGATCCAAATCCAAAGTTAGTAGATGGAAAGAAATAATTAAGATCAGAGCAGAACTAAATGAAATAGAAACCAAAAAATTGGTTCAAAAGATCACTGAATCAAAAAGCTGGTTCTTTGAAAAGATAAATAAAATTGACAAACAATTAGCAAGGCTAACTAAGAAAAGCAGAGAGAAGACCCAAATAACAAAAATTAGAAATGAGAAAGGTGATATTACAACTGATACCTCAGAAATACAAGAAATCATTAGAGACTACTATAAACAACTATATGCCAACAAATTTGAAAATCTGGAGGAAATGGATAAATTTCTGGACACACACAATCTACCAAAACTGAACCAAGAAGATGTAGAAAATCCAAACAGACCAATAACAATAAAAGAGATTGAAGCTGTTATCGGAAGGCTCCCCCCTCAAAAAAGCCCAGGACCAGACAGGTTCACTGCAGAGTTCTACCAAACCTTCAAAGAGGAATTCATACCAATTCTCTACAAATTATTCCATAAGATTGAAACAGAGGCCATTCTCCCAAACTCATTTTATGAGGCAAACATCCCCCTGATACCAAAACCAGACAGATACAACAAAAGCAGTGAACATGCAGAAAAAGAAATCAAGAAAGCTAGCCCATTTACAATAGCCACCAAAAAAATAAAATACTTAGGAATAAAGTTAACCAAGGAAGTGAAAAAATCTCTATGAAGAGAACTACAAACCACTGTTGAGAGAAATTAATGAGGACACAAGAAGATGGAAAGATACCCCATGCTCTTGGATCAGAATAATTAACATTGTGAAAATGTCCACATTACCCAAAGGGATCTACAGATTCAATGCAATCCCCATCAAAATTCCAATGACGTTTTTCTCTGAAATGAAAAAAGCTATCCAGACATTTGTATGGAATAACAAAAGACCACACATAGCCAAAGCAACCTTGAGCAAAAAAAAATAAAGCTGGAGGCATAACACTATCTGACTTTAAACTACACTACAAAGCTATAGTAACCAAAACAGCATGGGACTGGCATATAAACAGACACACAGATCAATGGAATAAAATAGAGAACCCAGAAATCAACCCATACACCTACAGTCATCTGATCTTTGACAAAGGCAGCAAGTCTACACACTGGGGAAGAGACAGCCTCTTCAGCAAATGGTGCTGTGAAAACTGGATATTCACATGTAGGAGAATGAAACTAGACCCGTACATCTCACCATATACCAAAATCAACTCAACCTGGATTAAAAAATTAAACATACATCCTGAAACAATCAAACTCCTTAAAGAAAACATAGGGGAAACACTCCAGGAAGTAGCAGTGGGTACAGACATCATGAACATGACCCCAAAAGCACAGGCAACCAAAGGAAAAATAAACAAATGGGATTATATCAAACTAAAAAGGTTCTTCACAGCAAAAGAAGCAATCAACAGAGTGAAAAGACAATGAACAGAGTGGGAGAAAATATTTGCAAAATGTACATCTGACAAAGGATTAATATCCAGGATATACAAGGAACTCAAACAACTTTACAGCAAAAAAACAAATAACCCAATTAAAAAATGGGCAAAGGAGCTGAATAGGCATTTCTGAAAGGAAGATATATGAATAGCCAGACACACGAGAAAATGCTCAACATCACTCAGCATTCGGGAAATGCAAATCAAAACCACTTTGAGATATCATCTCACTCCAGTTAGTATGGCTAATATCCAAAAGACTGAGAATGGTAAATGCTAGCAATATTACAGAGAAAAAGGAACTCTCATACACTGTTGATGGGACTGCAAAATGGTGCAGCCTCTATGGAAAATGGTATGGAGTTTCCTCAAACAATTACAGGTAGATCTACCATATGACCCAGCTATTACACTGTTGGGAATATACCCAGAGGAATGGAAATCATCATGTCAAAGAGATAACGTGTACTCCCATGTTTATTGCAGCACTATTTACAATAGCCAAGAGTTGGAACCAGCTCAAGTGTCCATCATCAGATGAGTGGATATGGAAAATGTGGTACATCTACACAATGGAATACTACTCTGCTATAAAAAAGAATGAAATACTGCCATTTGCAGCAACATGGATGGACTTAGAGAAAATTATATTAAGTGAAACAAGTCAGGTACAGAAAGAGAAATACCACTTGTTCTCACTTATTTGTGGGAGCTAAAAATAAATAAATAAATATACACACAAAGGGTGTAGGGGGAAGAAGACACAACAATCACAACAGATACAATGCTCCACCACTGCTACTGCCATGACCCAGACACCATGCCAACACCCCCGCACCCCCCTGCTGACAACTCCACCACCATGGACTACATAAATGAGTACAGCAACATAGAGGAATTCACTGAGGGATCCAAGATCAACGTGAGCAAGAATCAGCAGGATGACGGTAAAATGTTATTGGAGGCTTGACGTGGGATACAAGCAAGAACAATCTGACTGAATATTTGTCTCCATTTGGGGAAGTTGTAGACCACACAATTAAAAATAGATCCAGTCACTGGAAGATCAAGAGGATTTGGATTTGTGCTTTTCAAAGATACTGCTAGTGCTGATAAGGTTTCGGAAGTGAAAGAACACAAACTGGATGGCAAATTAATAGACTCCAAAAGGGCCAAAACTTTAAAAGATAAAGAACCTCCAAAAAGGTTTTTGTGGGTGAATTGAGCCCAGATACTTCTGAAGAACAAATTAAAGAATATTTTGGAGCCTTTGGAGAGATTGAAAATATTGAACTTCCTATGGATACAAAAACAAATGAAAGAAGAGGGTTTTGTTTTATCACATATACAGATGAAGGGCCAGTAGGGAAATTGTTAGAAAGCAGATATCATCAAATTGGTTCCGGGAAGTGTGAAATCAAAGTTGCCCAACACAAAGAGGCATATAGGCAGCAACAGCAACAACAAAAAGGAGGAAGAAGTGCTGCAGCGGTGGATGAGATGGTTCTAGTGGTCGTGACTGAGGTCAGGGCCAAAACTAGAACCAAGGATTTAATAACTATTACGATCAATGATATGGAAATTACAATAGGGCCTATGGTGGTGCTCAAAACTATAGTGGCTATGGTGGGTATGATTATACTGAGTATAACTATGGGAACTATGGATATGGACAGGGATATGCAGACTACAGTGGGGGAAGGCATCTCGAGGGGGTGGCAATCACCAAAACAATTACCAGACATACTAAAGGAGGACTTTGGAGAAAGCAGGAGGTGATGCTAAAGTAACTCATCTTGCAGGACGACATTGAAGATTAGTCTTCTGTTGATTTAAGATGATTATTTTGTAAAAGAGTTTCCTAGTGTAAAAAGCACAACTGTGTCCAACCGTATATAGCTGCCCATTAGTTTTTCTTGTTTTTACTTTGTCCCTTGCTATCTGTATTATGAATTGATGTCGATTTGTGTTATACAAATTTTGTTTGCATGATTTCATGTTAAACCTCAAATAAATGCTTCCCTATGTGAAAGCAACAACAACAAAAAAATCACAACAATTCCTTGAACTTGTTAAGACAAGGGAACAGATATGCTGTAGTGGGGGAGGGGAGAGAGGGAGGTGGAAAGAGGAACAGATAAAGGGACACGAAAATCAACTACAATGAATATTGAGAAGTTAAAATTTAAAAAATTAAAAATAAGTAAATAAATATACTGTAGGAACTGATCTTATCTTCATGCTATTAGTTTAAGTATCATTCTTATTCCAATTAGTATCAATTCATTTATATTCACTTTGTTTTCAATAAGAAATATGGGAAAATCAGGGAATAAATTCACTTATCCTTGATGTTTTTTCTCTTTTCTTACGCTCTTCCCATTTCTTGATTTTCTCCAAATCTTAGTCCATAGTCAGTCCTATTTTATAATCATGTGATTAAGTTTATTTTACCTTAAAAACTCAGATTTGTCTCTGTCCGTGGTGCTTTAATCCCCAGACCTACGGTGGTTGTGATGGAATCTTAACTGACGCATGGGCTGTCACCGAGAAATCTCCACGGGCTGCCACCCAGTGCAGCGCTCTGACCCTTCTACCTGGAAGGAGTCTGTGCTCCCTGCATCTGATTTCCTTTCGAGATCTTTGGTGGCCACCTAGGCAAACCCTAGGGCCTTGGGCTCCCTCAACTTCCACACACCCAACTGGACTTTCCTCTGTCACCCACACAGCTACTGTGTTAAAGTGTTTGTGGCTCCCTGTTTCATATCTACACGTATGGTCCTCACCATTCGCCCGACCTGATAGAGAGTTGTCCAAATGAGTAAAAGAACATGAATCGGTTCTTTCTCTAAAATGACACTGAAAACTCCCTCACACGTTATAACTGGTCAGAGAACGTGCGTTAAGTCTGGGGCAGTGGCTCTCTCTGGGCCTGGATTCACAAATCCTCCACCAGGCACTGACTCTTGATTCTAAATGGCATTGGCTGCATCTGATAGGGGAAAACCCAACTTTCTTCGCTTCTTATGCATCTGGGATAAATTCTCTCTAAATTCCCAGTACTTTTCTCTTGTTGCTCTCGTTGATCTATTTTTTTATTTTTTAAACTAAGGCCCTCGTGGTTTTGCTTCATTTCTGAATCCTTTATCATTTATTCTGCCTGTAGACAAAGAAAGGGGATCCAAGCTTCAGACAGGCGGCCCTGGCCAGGGTGTGAGGTCATTTCCCACTACTGGAGTCCAGAAACCTCAGGTGTGTTTGGTGTCTGGGGCAGGCAGACCAACGGTCCCCTGAAGAGGTCCACGTCCTCATCCCTGGAACTGGCGAATATGTCTTTGCAAATGTGATGACATTAAGTATCACGAGATGGGGAGATGGTTCCGGGTTCTCTGGGCAACCCCAACGTAGTCACAAGCGCCCTTGTAAGGCGGCGAAAGGCGGGCGTCGGAGGAGGGTGAAGGCGCCCGCGCAGGGTGCAGGGACGCGGGCCCGGTCACGGCGCGCGGCGGCGCCACACGCTGGAGGACGCGAGGATCGGCTTCTCCCCGGGCCTGCGGGAGGGACGCAGCCCTGTCCTCCAGACTGCAGGACAGTACGTGCGTGTCGTTCTAAGCCTCCGGGTTTGCGGAATTTGTCGCTGCAGCCACAGGAAACCGACGCAGGTAGCTCTGCACGTCTTCACGCGCGCCTCGGTCCTGCCCGTGCCCACCACCTCCGCTTGCTCCTCGGCGTCTGCTGCTCCTCACTGTCCTCTCTCCCGTTTTCCTGCCCGCGCTTCACCGAGCCCTCTAGGTTGTGAGCGCCCACGCCTCCCTCCCGGCCCCTCCCGCCCCTCCCCTTCCCGGGAGGGGGAGCAGCGCCGCGCAGACCCCACCCCGGCACCCCGCCTCCTGTCCATCACCGGTCGGTCCTCTCTCTTCGTGACCCCTGAGAAGAGCGCACCCCCTCACTCTGTGCCTCGCTGGATTTGCCTGCTTGGTTTTAGAGTGTGTGCGTATGTGAAAGTTAGTCGTTAGCTGATTAACTTCGAGTAAGAGATTCCCTGTCTTCAAGTGTAAACACCTTCCCTGCTACGCAGATCTCTTCCTCCTAGAGGATGTGTGCTTCAGCCAAGGCGCTTTTTACACTCTCAGGGTCAGTAACCGACCCCGCCTTTTCTGATCTTTCACTTAAAATGTTAAGGCATTGATGGATCATATGGTAGCTCTACCTGTAGTTGTTTGAGGAACCTCCATACTGTTTTCCATAATGGCTGTGCTAGTTTACGGTCCCACCAACAGTGTGGAGAGTTCCCCTTTCTCCACATCCTCTCCAGTATGTGTTGTTCTTGGTCTTTTTAATAGTGGCCAGTCTAACTGGGGTGAGATGGTATCTCAATGTGGTTTTGATTTGCATTTCCCTGGTGATTAGTGATGCTGAGCAGCTTTTCATATACCAGTAGGCCATTTGTATGCCTTCCTTTGAAAAATGTTTATTCATATCCTTTGCCCATTTTTTAATTGGATAATTTGGGGTTTTTTACTGTATAGTTGTCTGAGTTTTTTATATATTCTAGATATCAATCCCTTGTTGGATGTATAGTTTGCAAACATTTTCTTCCATTCCCTAGGTTGTCTTTCTGCTCTGTTGATTGTTTCCTTTGCTGCACAGAAGCTTTTTAATTTGATACAGTCCCATTTGCTTATTTTTACTTTTTTTATTTGTGCTTTTGGGGTCTAATTCATAAAGTCTTTGCCCAGCCCTACTTCCTGGAGTGTTTCCCCACTACTGGGCATATATCCAAAGGAATGGAAATCATCATGTTGAAGGGATACCTGCACTCCCGTGTTCATGGCAGTTCTATTTACAATAGCCAAGACATGGAACCAACCTAAGCATCCGTTGATAGAGGACTGGATAAGGAAAGTGTGGCATATATACACAATGGAATACTACTCAGTCATAAAAAAGGATGAAATTCTGCCATTTGCATAAAAATAGATGAGTCTGGAGAAAATTATGTTTAGTGAAATAAGCCAAACAAGGAAAGAAAAATACCACATGTTGTCACTCATAACTAGGTGATAGGAAAGAAGCAAGGAAAGAGGGAAGGAAGGAAGGGGAAAAAAAGAACACAACAATATGCTGAACTTTCAGAAGGGGAGAACAAATCTAAGGATACTAGAGATGGGGTGGAGGTGGGGGGGGGACTGGGGAGGGATAGGCTGGGTAAAGGGCATAAAGAAGAATCACAATTTGTAATAATAATAATATGCTTATTTTAAGAAAACTTTTTTTAAAAGCCACAAATGAAAAACAAAAATTAAGGCATACACATATTCTCAGGCCATACTTTGAAAAACTCATCTTTCTCTAAGATTTAAGGTCTTCTGAGACTGAATATCTCTCCTCTGTTTATAAAGGTTGACTTCTCACAAGAGAAGCAGTCTGTGTACAATGGGTGTATAAACAGGAAAAGCAGGAAAGCAGTTGGACTGCAGATTTCAAGGCATTTAAAATCTCAGAGCCCTGTCACAGAATTTCAAGAAATAAATTCAATAAAGTTAAAATTTCATGGGAATTTATGACATAAATTTGTTTATTTATGAAATAAATTTATGAAATAATTGGAGATAAATGCAAATATTTGTATAAACATGCTTATGATGGAGTCATTTATAGAAAAATGCAGTAAACAAAATAACTATCCAATAATAAATATGTAACCCTATAAAAAACACTGTGCAGCAAGTTTTGAAAAATCAGATTCCCAAAGAATCAGATTTCTGCAAATTATTTAATCACATGGGGAACTGCTCATAATACAAATCTTAAAAATGAAAAGATAAACAAACCTCAAGTTACAAGGTGAATCTATCACATGACCTCAACTGGGAAAACACACACACACACACACACACACACACACACACACACAGCCATATTAACACACAAAATATGTTAATGGTATTTATCTCTGCATGGAGATATTAAGGATGACTTATTTTATTCTTAATATTTTCTGTATTTTCCAGTTTCTCCACAATAAACATCTATAACTTTATAGTCAGGAAAAAAAAACAAAAGTGTTCTTTAAATGATGGGCAGTATAGCTAGTGGTTAAGAGCGCAAACTGGAGCCACTCTGCTTCTGATTGTAATCTTGCTCCAAATGACATATCTATGTCAAGTGCTTAGACAGTCCTGACCATAGGCCGTAGTGGACACTGTTAGATTATCAGGCCAGTACCTCCACCTGCACAGGTGGGTAAGGATTGTAGGAGCTGCAGTGACCTCCTGGCCACAGCTGATCAGCCCAGGCAGCAGTAAATATCTGGTTAGGCTGGCCAATTGGCGTCTGTCCTAGGAATTATGGAAATGAACATGAGAAAGAAGTCAATCTGCATTGAGAGCTTGGTCTATAATGTGTAAAACTGAAAACTATTAGATTATTCCTCTCCCCTTTCTCACTACCCACCTACCTGTATATATTCTTATATATCCAATCAGCATATATAGGGTGGTGATAAAGCCTGGAAACAATGTAGATAACATTTATCTTGTACTGCGATATCAATAAATCACTAATTACATATTAATAATAAATATGTATCAAACAAGCATATTTATGCTACGTAAATATGCAGGAGCCATGTGTCTAGAGGTGGTGACCAACCTGTAGAATGAAATAGAGAAAAGCAGAGACAAGGACCTCGAGAAGGCGTCTGGGTGCCCAGGTCCATGTGGTCCAGATGCTCAACTCTCCCTCTAGAACTTGTATTAGCCCACCCTTCCTGGAAACTGATAAAGGATTTTGCAACCTTAAGAATCTTAACTCTTTGAAAATCACACTAGCTCTTTAAGATTGCCTGTGCATGGCCTGACACTGTAAGTCTTCTTCCAGGCCTCCTCCCTGTGGCTTGTGGAGAAGCTGGAGCAGTAGAGGGAGCTCCCAAGTGACAAGTTCTCCAGAAGGTCCAGGGGGGCCAGGAGGATTGGGAGGGCAAGGAACCAAAAGTACAGGGAGCAAGAAACTAACCAGAATGCATTGGCCAGCTGTTGCTTATTAGTAGAAGACTAGGGAATTACCTGAATATACCCTAGTCAAGGCACCAGTTAGCTTATCAGAGCCTTTTGTAATGAGAGGCCTGTTTGATTAATCTTCACAGATTCATGAATTTGCACTTTGAGTTCACTTACTTAAGATTTCAGAAACAGTCATGGGACTTTGAGATAATCATAATTATATCACACGTGAACACTATGGTTTGCTAAAAGAGCTTTTATTAATATTAATAGTTATCAGTATGCTTAACTTGTCTGTGATTCTTCTTTAATGGTTAATATATACCAACTAAGATAGTTTTCCCTTTGAAAATAGTAAATATTTGGGGGAGACACTTTGAGGCTATGTAAATATCTAATTCTCCTTGAAGTTTTGCCTACTAATTTTAGCATTCACCAGTGGATCCTGCTTACAGCAGCTATTACTGTGGTTTTCTAAAGGTAATTTTCTGTTTTTCTCATCAGTCTGGAATCTTCTGTAATGAAGAGTTGTTCCTTCTTCCCAATTTATTGATTTATATAGAAATTTATGTAATATGGACTCAGATATTTATTTTCTTCATTGGGTTATACTGTTATTTTTTATTTTGTTGATCAATTTGTTCCAGTTTTGTTCATTGAGAACTCTGTTAAACTGGCTTCTCTGTCCTTTTGACATACTCTATGCCATCCCTTCTTTCTTTCCTTCCTCCCTTCCTCTCTTTCTTTCTTTCATTTACTTACTTTCTGGTGCCACGAGATGCTCCAGGCTTATCTCATATTATTCCTGCCCCAGCCTTGGTAAATTAGTTGGCTGGGTTGCTATAACAACATACCACAGACTGGGCAGCTTAAATAAAAGAAATTTATTTCTCATAGTTCTGGAGACTAGAAAATCCAACATCCAGGTGCCTGAAAAGGAAATCTCGTTCTAACGCCTCTTTTCTTGGCTTGTAGGAGGCTGCCATCTTGGTGTGTGCTCAAATAGTGAAGAGAGAGGGATCACACTCTCTGGCGTCTCTTCTTATAAGGACATTAATCTCACCCTCAGTACTTCATCCAACCCTAATCACCTCCCAAAGCCTTCATCTCCAAATACTATCACATTTGGGGTTAGGGCTTCAACTAGGGAATTTTGTGGGGGAAACAAACATTCAATCCATAACTCTTAGAATCAACCACTTCTCCATGGAGTCCTGGTTTATTTTATTAGAAAATGGCATTCAGAAACCAAGATCTGGGCTTTAGAAGTGCTTGTTGCTATGGGAATGTCCCTACTTCTAGGTCCTCTCAGTAGGCAGAGCTAAGATATATATGTATATGTACTAATCCATGTATACACACAATTGTTTATTTATTTGATAGACTTTTTAAAGAACTATTTTAGGTTCCCAGCAAAATTAAGTGGAAATTACAAAGATTTCCTATATACCCCCTGACCCCACACATGCACAACTTCCCCCATTATCAACATCCCCACCAGAGTGCTATATTTGTCACAACAAATGAACCTACACTGACACATCATTATTGCTCAAAGTCCATTGTTTACATTAGGGTTTACTTTGGGTGTTGTATATTCTATGGGTTTGTCAAAATGTACAAAGGTTCAATTTCCAACATTGTAGTATCATCCAGAGTAGTTTCACTACCCTAAAAATTCTCTATGCTCCTCCTATTCATTCATCCCTCTCTCCCCTTTAATCCCTGGTAACCACTGATCTTTTTCCTGCCTCCACAGTTTTGCCTTTCCCACAATGTCATGTAGTTGGAATTATACAGTACATAGCCTTTTCAGATTGACTTCTTTCACTTAGTAATGTGCATTTAAGATTCTTTCATGTCCTTTCATGGCTTGATAGCTCATTTCTTTTATCATTGAATAATATTCCATTGTCCACAGTTTATTCATTCATTCACCAAATGAAGAACATCTTGTTTGCTTCCAAGTTTTGAACTCTCATTGCTTCTAGGCAATCATGAATAAAGCTGCTATAGATATCCATGCATGGATTTTTATGTGGACATAAGTTTTCAATTTGTTTGGGTAAATACCAAAGAACACAATTGCTGGATTGTATGGTAAGAGTATGTTTAATTTCATAAGAAACTGCCAAACTGTTTCCCAGAATGGCTGTACCATTTTGCGTTCCCACAAGCAATGAATGATGGTTCCTGTTGCTCCATGTCCTCACCAGCATTTGGTGGTATCAGTGTTCTGGATTTTGGCCATTCTAATGGGTAGCTAGTGGTATCTCACTGTTTTCATTTGCAATTCCCTAACGACATAAGATGCTGAACGTATTTTCATATGCTTATTTTCCATCTGTATATCCTCTTTGGTGAGGTGTCTATTCAGGCCTTTTGCCCATTTTCAAATCAAGTCGTTTTCTTATTATTGAGTTTTAAGAGTTTTTGTGTATGTTGAATAACAATCCTTTATCAGATGTGTCTTTTGCAAATATTTTTCCCGGTCTGTGGCTCGTCTTCTCATTCTGAGACACATTTATTTTTAATAACAATTTAAAATAAAATAATAAATCATAAAATAAAAAAATTATTTAAAATATGTTATTTATTTTGTATCTATCTGTGTGTATATTAAAAACTACATGAGTTCATACCGATTCCTCTTGGTATCATAGGTTCATTCTGGCCTTGCCCTCTGTTCATTTGTATTGATTCTCTGTCAAACAGCAATAAGAGGCAAAAGGAGGCTTAGGATGCTGAGAATTTGTTGCCTTGAGTGCAAAACCCTTTGTAGTCTAGTGAAACATTTTTTTGCAAAATAGCAACGCACAAGAAAAGTACCCATTGAAATAATAAATGTCATTTAAAATTTTTTTGCTATGGGTTTGGTTCTTTTAACCTGAAGATTTATCAAAGCAATCCACTTGGGTGTGGTGGTGGCAAAATGTTGTTAAGTGAGGATAATCAATTAGTGCTTATGGAGCAACTTGAGAATTGCAGGGTGTTACTTCCAGCCCCGGTGCCTCCTCGATTCACAGAGAGAAACTGATGTGTGTTTTCTCAGCTTTCTGAATGTGAGGGCTCTGACAGGTGATGAATGCTCACCTTACACATCGGAGTGCTTTTGTTTGCCCCAGGTGTGTCCATGTCACTCTCAAAGCAGCTCTGGATAGAGTCCCTGTGGCCTAGACTTTTAAAAATAGAATACTGTACACGCATATGTACACACAAAAACTGAAATGAAATCACAGCTGCCCCTTCTGGCCCAGACCTTAGATCATTTCTGTGGCTGTCAGCTTCAATATTTTAGGAACAGTTAGGTTTTAAATTTTAACAGGCAGTTTCCAAGGAATTGATTTCTTGGCAGTGGATGCACAGGCAGAGAAGGAAGCTCCTGGAACTGGCTAGGGACACTTTGGGACTTTGGGGCCTATAAGGACAAGACCGCACCTTCTTGTCACAGTAGGTGTCAGCTGTCACAGAAGGTAATTGTCCTCCTGACAACATTTTTTTTTTTTTTTTTTTTTTCCTTTTTCGTGACCGGCACTCAGCCAGTGAGTGCACCGGCCATTCCTATATAGGATCCGAACCCGCGGCCGCTGGGAGCGTCGCCGCGCTCCCAGCCCTGCACCCTCCCGAGTGCGCCACAGGCTTGGCCCCTGACAACATTTTTGCCAACTGTAGAGTTAGAAAAGGTCCTTTCACTATTTTTATTCTTCATTCATATTTTTATAATTTTAACAATTTCTGAATATTCTTTGCTTAAAAAATGTTACTGTCCACTAATTCCACTTTTAGAAATTTATCCTAGGTGTATGTTGAGAAATGTACACAAATATTTACAACCTGTGATGTTCATTATATCTTTATGTGTATTATCACAAAACATTAAACAATCTAAATGTTAATCATAGTTAAGTAAATTATGATCACTATAATCAGTACATTGGAATATAATGCAGTTATTTTTAAATGTTCTCAAAGTCTACTTAGTGACATTTTTGTCACTCCTGGAAGATCTCTTTTACCTGTGTACAAGAGAGACTTTACTGGACAGAATAAAATGTTCCAAAACTAATTCATGATGATGGTCGCACAACTTGGTAAATTTACTAAAAATCATTGAATTGCACACTTGAAATGGTGAACCATATAATGTGTAAAACATGTCTCAATTAAGTTATAAAAAAACTTGCTAATTTCTGTTGACCTACAATACTGCTGTTATCCATTGGTCAGATTGGGGGTGTTATGGAGATTAGTGAATAAATGGACTGTAGACCTGACTTCCCTTTACAGTTGTTAAAATGTCAATCATATCTCCTCCTATAATTATTCTCCCAGTTCCTAGTTCCAAGTTCCCATTTCTCCTAGGAGAATATGCATACCTGAAATGGTTATCCTCAGTACCTGTAATGATTCCCATGTTGGCTCCCAGACCCACTGGGTAGGGAGGAAAACTTAGAAGCCCATGGACCTGTTATGGTAAGGAAATCCTGTGCGGGACCTGTCAAAGAGGAAGCAGCAAATACCCTGAATGACTGAGGAAATGCAGTGTGCTGAAGTGTGGGAGAGGAATGCCATGAATGTACAGGACATCACCCTGACAAAGCATTAGGGTCCAGTGTTCTAGGCCACACCAGGATACCCCTCCCATGAATGGCAAGCTGCTAAACCTAGAGCTGGCTACCACCAGGAAGAAGGCACATTTGAACCCTGGAGGCAACAGCAATACCCTCCAACACTTTTGAGCAGCCCACTCTGATTCATTTACTATTTTTCCAGATTGCTTCTAGTTTTGACTGGTGCCCAGAGGAAAAGACAGCCTTTCAAGTGATCCAGCTGCAGTAATTGCAGCTGGGTCAATCGACTTTGGCAAACTGGCAGAGCCAGTGGAGGGTGAAGTATCTGTGGCAGATTGGGCTGCTGTCTGAAGCCTGCAATGAATCCCAATGGAGAACAAGAGGCTCCTCATTCTTGTCACCAGTCATTTCTTTCCCTTTGAGAAACAGCTCTTAGTTTGCTACTAGGCCCTTGTGGACACTGAATGCCTGATGCTATCACTGGGTGCTGTAGACACTGTTGGCTGCCAAACCAATTCCCATGCCCATACTCTTACCCCACGTCTGTGCCATGCTGGGACTGGAAGAGCTCCATTATCAAATACCCATTCACCTCTCAAACGGGGTGCAGGTGGGCAAGACATGGCACAGTTCTGGCCAGTGATACCAAAGCAGATGTCTCTGGGGCATCTGGTGAAGATTTGCTTCTCCTGATAAAAAGTGCTGCTGAATTGACGTTCCTCCCTACCTCCTCCTGCCTGGAATGTGGGTGTCTGGAGCTGAAGGAGACATTTTAAGACCAAAAGGAAAAAGCCAAGAGAATTTCAGAAGTGCTGGCCCCGACTTACTCAGCTGCTGAACTGATGTCAGCGCCTGCACCCCCTTGAACATCTTTCTACAAGAGTAGAACAAAGCCCTACATGCTCAGTCCCCATTAGTTGGGTTATCTCTGTTATTTACACTCTGAAGCATCCAAGCTGCCCGTGCTGGCCTGGGAGTTATCAGATGCATCTTGTGTAAGTTTCGCACTCTGTCATCTAGTGGGCCTGGAGGACCCACTACAGAGAGCCTCATCCCACCTCCGTGTTACTGTTTCTTCAACCTTCACTTTTGTCTTCAGCTGGAATTCCTGATGAACAACTGATTAGGAAGAAAGACTCTGCATGGCATCCCAGCACCAGCCGAGCACCACAGAACCCCTCAGCAGTGGCCCTAAAGGACAGTGGACAAGGGACATCCCCTCAGAAAACAGAACTTGAGGCAGTCTGTTTCATTCCCCACATTTCCTGGAATGAGAGATGGCCAGAGATAGGGATGCACTGATTCATCCCTGGTTGGTACGCTGGCTAAACAGCTGGTGTTTTTTCAGAAGTGCTATAGAACTGGGGACAAATATTTGGAAGACAGGATGTGGAGTGTCTTTTCAAAATGGTCTGAGAGCATCAGAATATCTGCTCTGTGTAATTACACACCAGCAGGATGAGACATCCTACTCTATGACTGTCAGTTGTATCCTCCAATCACCCAGTTGCTTACCTAGAGGAATTCCAGAGAGGCAAAAGGGGCAGGAGCAAGGACATGCATGGGCTCAAAAGCGATTTCACCAGGACCGACTTTGCTATCCCCACTGCAGAATGCCTGAGTAGCTGGCACCATGAAATGGAGATTCTGATAGTTATGCTGGGACCAGCCAGCGTCCGGTAGCAAACTGAGCACACAGAGCACCTTCCATCACAGCAGCATAGCCATTCTTCACTGGAACTAGCACCAACTCTGTGCCTCCTTTCTCTTTCACGCATGCTTCCTTCAGCACAGACACCCTTAGCCTTCCTAAATATCTTCAACTGGCCACTGCTGTGGACTGAGCTGAGTCCCCACAAAGTGTAATGTATTAGAAATGTAACCCCCACTGTGCCAGTGTTAAGAGGGTGGGAAATCCCATTACGGTATTTGGAAGGTGGGGCCTTTAAGAGGTTATTAGATTGTAAGGACCATGTCCTAGTGATGGATTAATCCATTGATGGTTTAATGGTGGTCATGGATGTGGTTCTGAGGACTTTAAAAGGAGAACAAGTGAAGAGGTTAGTCTCTCTCTCTCTCGCCATGTGATACCCTGTGTCTCTCTGGAGAGTCACCACCCACCAACAAGGCCCTCACCAGATACGTTCCCTGGACTTTGGACTTCCTAGCCTCCCAAACTGTAAGCAATAAATACTGTTTCTTTATAAATTGCCTAGTTTAGGGTATTTCTGTTATAAGCAACAGAAATGGATGAATACAGCCACGTTGTCCCACCTTATATTGCTTCTGACAAATAAATTAAGTTTATAAACAAAAGAAAGTAAGACTACGCATTGATGTTTGTGGGATTCGCTGATCTTATCAGGTGTATTATCATCCACATATAGTAAATAAGTATACATGTATGTACATATATGTGTGAGTATATACATATGTGTGTGTGTTTATGTGTATAAAGGACTCAGTTTTGACTCCAGGCTGGAGAAAACATCCTGGAAGCCTAGCATCCTGTTCTGTGGGTACCATATATCCTGGACCAGCAATCAATACATGGTGCTTTCTCATCCTTGGCCAAAATACATGAGTCTAAGGGTAAAACTAAAGGTGGCAATTCTCATTATTAGACCTAATGTCCTAATGAAAATATTTTTATTTCTGGTCACTGCAATTCTGTGCTCTTTTTGTTTGGAGGTGTATTAGCCATGGAAGAAATGCTTCTAGCAAGGGTTATAAAAATGTCTCCAACTACTTGGCCATTTGTGCCAAAAGAAAAAAAGTAGGGAGGAGAAGTTGAAATGTTTCCTGGGGCATAGATCGTGGCCATGGAAGAAACACCAAGTTCTGTTACACAATGGCCACAGGAAGGAGTGCGGATGGAACCCACGTGATCCCCAAACCTTGTGCTACCATTCCCAATGCTACAACTGTTTATAGGCTGTAGCCCCCAAGGATTGAGATTCTTTGGTAGTGAAAAAATCAAGTTATCCCAATAGGTGAACAGCACCTGAAGTATTGGCTGAATACAGAGGAAACATGGAATGGATTGTGGAGGAAGCAGTCTCTCTGTTTTCTTCCCTGCTGGGTCATGTAAATGTTTTTTTTTTTTTTTTAATGGTCTCTTTTTCTTTCCTACTTTCTTCCCCACATCATATGTAGGTGTCCTGGTAGTATTAATGCTGCACCTGACAGCTCATGTTGCAGAATATTGAGATGGCATCCCAATTGATCTAGAAAACTGTGTATCACCCAAGTGACTTGGATGTGGATGAAGTAAATGATGACGACTTGGATTATATTCCATCGGGGAGTGCTGTGTTTTTAATCATATAAAGAATGGCTGTATCATTTTAGGTGGGAGCACTTACTTCAATACATACAGAAAGGGGGAAGGTATATTTAGGTTTTGAGTAGTAAAATAATGGATTGCAGAAATATTTCACATTTTCTCAAAGGGAGTTGCTACCCTGATTCAAACACTCCTCCAGTTTTGAAAGAATGCCTCACTGTGAGTCTTAATGGGAGGTAGAGCCCTTCCTCCCAGTACAGAAGCTGGAGCGACCAGATGCTTCCTGTCACAGCTTCCTGCCTGCAATCTGGGGTGTGGGCACATGGCCTACCTTCGGCAATTGGACATCCTCACCCAGGACTCTGAATATTGCATGTATGGCACAAAGTCTTGGAGAGAGTTGAGAGATAAGCCCTGGTGGAATCCTAGCCAGAGTGCTCCTGGCTGGGAGCTTGGCTGTGTCTGGACACCCAGCCTCCTGCTTTTCTCAGGACTGGTCCTTCAGCATTCTCGCTGTTGCTGTAAACTTCTCAAATCCTCCTTTTCTGATGAACTGAACAAAGTCAGTTTCTATCACTTGTAACCAAGAATCCTGACTAACACACCAAGTAGTCTGTCTTTGTTCAGAGCACTCCTCAAAACTGAAGTACTTTTTCCAGCAACAACTTGTTTGTGTCTGTTTGTTTTACCACAACTATTTGAAGTAGTCTGTAACATTTTTTGGCATAATGATCGAATGAATATCCTGGTATTTTTTGCTCACACACAACCAAATCAGGTGCAATATCAGAATATTAGGAAATTGGCAAACACCATGAACATGTTTTCATGATCTATGTATGGTGTGTGCAATACTACAAACATTTATTATTCACCACATATTTCCCAAGAATGGAAGTAGTTGCCTTTCAGGGGTTCACACTCCAGAAGAGCTGAAGTGCTACAAGGTTTAAGGATTATTCAGAAGAAAGAGTAATCAACACCAGTCTTGGGTTGCAAGGAACCTCCACAGAAAGGTGAAAGGCAACCTGCATGGCATCTAGAAAAAAAGAACATTTCTTCAAGCACAGGGTATAGTTTATGCAAAGGCCTAGAGATATTCACATACTGCCTCAAGGAACTGGAAGATGTTGAAAGCAGCAGGCAAGGTTAGGAGAAAGTCAGGGGAGGAAAAAGAAACTAGAGTATTGGATGGAGGCCAGATCACAGATAGCTCTGTGCATTATGTTAAGGTATTTTCTAGATGTAACAGGAATGTACCAGTCTGCTAGGGCTGCCATAACAAAGAACCACAGGCTGGGGGCTTAAACTATAGACATTTATTTCCTCACAGTTCTGGAGGCTAAAGTCCAAGACTGAAGTGTGGGCAGGGTTGGTTTCTCCTCAGGCCCCTCTCTTGGCATCTTCTCACTGTGTCCTCAGATGGTTTTCTCTCTGTGTTTCTGTGTCCTAATCTCCTCTTCTGATGGGACACCAGTCAGATTGGATTAGGGCTCATCCTAAAGACCTCATTTTAGTTTAATTACCTCTTTGAAGACCCTGTCTCCAAATATAGTCACATTCTGGGGTTTACGGCTTCAACATGTGAATTTTAGTGGGGATAGAATCCAGCCCATAACAAGGAACATAGAAGCATTTATGAAATGCAATGGCAGGACCAGATTAATCATTTAAAAGGCCCACTTTATTTAATCTGATGCCCTAAATATGTGTGTTTCATTAAAGTCAAAGTACTCCATTGACTAGAGCAAGAAATCAAGTGAATGAGATAACACCCAAAAAGTAACTTCTGTTGGACAAATAAAAATTGAAATTACTTTAATCCATTTTAGTCTAAATTGAGCCTTGATTTAAATCCAGATCACATTGTCAGAAGAGGGAGAAGAAGGAGCTGGTAGTAAACAAACCAAAAACAAATTTTTAAAAGTTTGAAACAGTCAATATGTTTACTCTATGTTTTAAAATAGAGAAATCTAACTGAATTTCTCTCAATTTTCACTCCTTTGAGAGACTCCTCTCCTATCCCAGCATAGTGGAGAAGCATGGGTGTGGACATAGTGGGAAGCACAGGCAGCACAGAGTCTTAGACTGCCTGTGTACTTCTTTTTACCCCACAATTGAGTTCAACGGCCAAACTCACTTTTAATCATGAAGTTCCAAATGCCTTTTATTTCAAGATCCAAAGGACTATCTTAAAATGACATCACATCTATCTTTATTTCTTTAATTCCATCAAAAATCAAGCAGAACTAAATGAAATAGAGACTAAAAATATGATACAAAAGATCAATGAAACGAAAAGTTGGCTTTTTGAGAAGATAAACAAAATGGACAAACCATTAGCCAGATTAAAAAAAGAAGAGAGAAGACCCAAATAACAAAAATCAGAAATGAAACAGGAGACATCACAACTGATCAGAACCAGAGAAATACAAAGAAACATTAGAGATTATTAAAGAACTATATGCCAATAAATTTGAAAATCTGAAGGAAATGGATAAATTTCTGGACACATACAAACTACCAAGACTGAACCGAGTAGAAAGAAAAACTGAACAGACCAATAATGAGCAACAAGATTAAAGCAGTAATCAGAAATCTTCCTACAAAGAAAAGCCCAGGACCAGATGGCTTCACTGCTGAATCCTACCAAACCTTTAGAGAGTCACTATTACCAATTCTTTCCAAATTACTCCAAAAAATTGAAATGGAGGCTGTTCTCCCTTATTCTATAAGGCCAGCATCACTCTGATACCAAAACCAGACAAAGATACAACAAAAAAGGAAAACTACAGGCCAATATCCTTGATGAATATAGATGCAAAAACCCTCAGCAAAATACTAGCAAACAGAATACAGTGATATATCAAAAAGATTATAAGTCGTGATCAAGTGGGATTCATCCCTGGGATGCGAGGATGTTTCAACATAATCAAATCAATAAATGTGATAAATCACATCAATAAAACCAAGACCAAAAACCATATGATCATCTCAACAGATGCAGAAAAAGCATTTATCAAAATTCAACATCCCTTCATGATAAAGACTCTCAACAAATAAGGTATAGAAGGAAGGTACCTCAATGCAATAAAAGCCATATACAACAAACCCACCACCAGTATCATCCTGAATGGACAAGAGCTGAAATCTTTTCCTTTAAGAACAGGAACAAGACAAGGTTGGACACTGTCATCACTCATATTTAACATAGTATTGGAAGTAATAAGGCAAGAGAAAGAAATAAATGTCATCCAAATAAGAAAAGACAAAGTCAAATTGTCCCTGTTTGCAGATGACATGATTCTATATACAGAAAACCCAAGAGTCTCTACCAAAAAATCTCTTAGAGCTGATAAATGAATTCAGAAAGGTTGCAGGATACAAAATCAATATACAAAAATCAGTAGCATCTTTTTACTCCAACAATAAACTAGCAGAAAAAGAAATCAAGAAAGCAAGCCCATTTACAATAGTCACCAGAAAAATAAAATACTGACAAATAAGTTTAACCAAGAGGTGAAAGAGCTCTACAATGAAAACTACAAATCACTGCTGAAAGAAATTAAAGAGGACACTAAATATGGAAAGACATTCCTTGTTCATGGACTGGAAGAATCAATGTAGTGAAAATGTCCATACTACCCAAAGCCATCTATAGATTTAATGTGATCTCCATCAAAAAAACAATGACATTCTTCACAGAAATAGAAAAAACAATCCTAACATTCACATGGAACAACAAAAGACCCTGAATAGCCAAAGCAATCTTGAGCAAAATAAATAAATAAATAAAGCCAGAGGTATTACACTTTCTGACTTCAAACTACATCACAAAGCTATAGTAACCAAAACAGCATGGTACTGGCATAAAAACAGACATGTGGACCAATGGAACAGAATAAACCAACCAAAAATCAACCCACGCATTTACAGCCAACTAATCTTTGAAAAAGGCACCAAGAGCATATCATGGGGGAATAAGAGACTCTTCAATAACTGGTGCTGGGGAAATTGCACCTCCATATGAAGAAGAATGAAACTAGATCTGTACCTCTCGCCATATGGATTAAAGACTTAAATATAAGATCTGAAACTTTAAAACTCCTTGAAGAAAACATGGGGGAAATGCTCCAGGATGTAGGAATGGGCAAAGACTTTATGAATAAGACCCCAAAAGCACAGACAATAAAAGAAAAAATAAACAAATGAGATTATATTAACCTAAAAAGTTTCTATGCAGCAAATAAACAATCAAGAGTGAATAGACAACTTACAGAATGGGAGGAAATATTTGCAAACTATGAATCTGACAAGGGATTACTATCCAGAATATACAAGAAGCTCAAAAAACTTTACAGAAAAAAAAAGCCAAATAATCCAATTTAAAAATGGGCAAAGGAGATGAATAGACATTTCTCAAAGGAGGACATACAAATGGCCAACAGGAATATGAAAAAATTCTCAACGTCACTAATCATCAGGGAAATGAAAATCAAAACTACTTTGAGGTATCATCTCACCACAGTTAGACTGGCCATTATCAAAAAGACAAAGAAGAACAAATGTTGGCGAGGATGCAGAGAAGGCGAACTCTCCTACACTGTTGGTGGGACTGTAAATTAGTGCAGCCATTATTGGAGAACGCTATGGAGATTCCTTAGACAACTACAGATAGGACTGCTATATAATCTAACAATCCCACTACTGGGTATATATATCCAAAGGAATGAAAATCATCATGTTGACACACTCCCATGTTTATCGCAGGTCTATTTACAATAGCCAAAATGTGGAACCAACCTAAATAGCCATCGATGGATGACTGGATAAGGAAAATGTGGTGTATATGCACAATGGAATACCACTCATCCATAAAAATGTATGAAATTCTGTCATTCACAGCAACATGGATGAGCTTGGAGAAAATTATGCTATGTGAAACAACCCAGATGCAGAAATAGAAATACCACATGACCTCACTCATAAGTGGGAGTTGAATTCATAAATAAACCATAATAAAGACAAAGAGAGAGAGAGTGAGAGAGAAACAACAATCACAATAATACGTTGAACTTTTAGAAGGAGAGAACAGATTTTGCTTACTAGAGGTGGAAACGGGAGGGTAGAGGGACAGAGAGGTAGGTTAATGAGAAACTGGTTAATGGACACAAAGAATAATTACATATTCTAAAGATGAATAAGCTAACTATCCTGATTTGACTATCACATGTTTTACACAACTACGGATAGTCAACTTTGTACCCCACAAATATGTATAATAAATTATTTTTCAACTAAAAAAAATCTAGAATTACCAAAAAGTTCCTGGATAATTCTAATAACTTGTATTCCCCAGAGTATCTAGCATAGTATTCTGGGTATGTTACATATTGCTCAAATATATTTTATTTTATTATTTTAAAAAGGCTTATTGACTTGAGCTTGATAGCAATTAAATCATTTAAAATATGTATATGTGAATATATAGAAACACACACTTATGATCACATGGCAAGATTTATTTCAAAGCATTTTGAGAACTATAAATAGCTACACTAACAGAAAACAAGTACCAATCTAGCTGACTCACCGCAGCCCTCAGATTATTTCACAGCATAATTAGAAATAGAGAACTGTCCTGCCCAAAAACTCGAAAGATGCCCTTCATACATTTGTATATGGATGGAAAAAACTTGAGAAATTGTTTATAAAGATGTCACAGATGTTAATCAAATGTCTAAATTTAAAATGGGCAGAAATGATAAACCCAGTTCTGAAGTTCAGGAGAAAGTACAAGGAAGTCCATGTTTGGGAAGAAATATGCATACACATCCACACACACTCACATGTATATGCATGTGTGTATAATATATATGCATATATATCATATCTTATCCCATTTCTTATTTTACATCAACCAAAAATTTTATCTTTCTATCAGCCTACTGTGAAATTTTGAAACAAACTGTAATTTACATTTTCAATACTAGCTTCAATAGTATCTAACTGCTCCCATTTTAGTTAATTTCTAACTTATTAAAACTTTACTAATGAGCATTTCTTGAATACACATACTTTATAAGATCTAATATTTTCTGTTTCTATAGGAAAGTTTTGAGAGAGCTGATTTTCCCCTATTACTTAGGATGGCAGTAATTTTATGAGGCTTATCACATGTACTTGCCATATTGACAGTGTTCCTGAACAGGCTGGTTGGTAGATAAAGATTTGTCGTCAATGCAGTGCTATATTTCTAGAAATATGAAATTAAGAATTCAATCAGTTCCATGATTCACACCTGGGAAAAATGAGTTTCAGAGGCAAAACTCCAAGTCTTACATAAGGGCATCCAGGCCCTGAGGAATCCCAATTCCTCCAGAGAAATGGGCACAGCTATGTTCTTGTCCCCCTTCCTCATGTCTACAACCACTCTATTCTCAGTAGAGGCTTTCTTGACATGGGTGCTTTTGTAATCAACAAAGCATAAAACAGGAAATGTGGCAAATCCTGTGCTAGTTCTTAAAACTTCCACCCGGAAGTGCCACATGTCATTCTTCATATACAATTGAACAAAACAAGTTACGGGGTCATACCTAAATTTTAGGAGGGAGAAAATTCTAATTATCCCACATTCCCATAAGAGGGAGAATGAGAAATATTCGTGAACATTAGTGATGGTCAACCCCCTGTAATCCACAAGGATTGACAACAGCCCCGAACAGTCAGCATGGCCTAGGGAAGCCAGGGCTAGCAGATTTTGGCCAGCACACTCCTAGAAGTAGTATGCTTGTCTCTTAAATGTATACCAAACAGGAAAACCTGATGATGATTTCCATCATCTCATTGCCATCCTAATTCCATGTGGCCAGTGGAAAATATCTATTCCATGGTGAAACACAGGTACTTATTTATGCACATGACTGGGTTGAGACACTGAATTCTCCTGCTGAGTACAGGAATGGTAGAACAAAGGGCCTTCTTCGCTTGTTTATCAGTAGGTAGATAATTGGGTTATACACTGGGTACTGATTTCAACAGAATTAATGATATAATATTGATGACTGGCAAAGCCATTCAAGGTAGTCCAAATGTTGTGAGTAAGACATCACTCCATACACCATCCCACACAGGTATGAGCAAGTGACACCTGAGAACCATCAGGAGAATACGGCATTCCTTTTTCTAAGCAGCAGCCTTCCTGGTTTTCCCAAACTGACTGTAAAACAATATTGTTTAAATCCTGCTCGTAAAGTTCTAAGTAGAAATCACAGATAGTCCTTTTATCCCCAAATACAGATTTTTATTGAATAGTGAAACTGACTGAAACCAAAACTCTTAAGTTTACAAGTGAAATCATGAGACCCCATTAATGCAAAAACCTTAAATCATTTTATGAACTCAGCATCTCAGCATAGAGTTCACAAAATTTAATCATGAGTTAGAAAAGCTATGTCAAATTTTTTCTTCACAAACTATTCAACAATTTGTAAATTCAACAGCATAAATAAAAGAAATGGGTCAAAATGAAATAATCCAATATTTTCCCACCTCTCTAACTTTGAGTCTTACAGATTTAGTGGGGAAAAAATGCATATGTTTCTTTTTATGTCATAGAAACTCTGCTCACCTAGGGAGGTTAGTCTGGGCTTATTTTTAAAAAATAAGTTACTTTTATTTATGATAAACATTTAAAAGACTATAATACCTAGTAATAAATTTACCGAGAAGGTAAAAGACTGGTACACTGAAAACTACAAAACATTGCTGAAAATAATTAAACCGAAATAAATGAAAAGACATCCACATTCTTGAAGTGGAAGGCTTAGTATTATTAAGATGGCAACACTACCCAATGCAATCTACAGATTCAATTCAATTTGTATTAAAATTCCAATCCTCATTTTTGCAGAAATGGAAAAGCCGATCTTCAAATTTACGTGGAATTATAAGCAACCCAAAACAGCTAAAACAATACTGAAAAAGAACAAAGTTGGAGGACTGACACTCCCCAACTTTAAAATTTACTGTAAAGTTATAGTGGTCAAAATAGTGTGGTACTGGCATAAGGACAGACATAAAGATCAATGCAATAGAACTAAGATTCCAGAAGTAAACCCACACATCTATAGCTAATGGAATTTCAACAAGGGTGTCAAGACCATTCAATGGGGGAATAATGTCTCTACAAAAAATGGAGCTGTACAATTGGATATCTACATGCACAAGAATAAAGCTGGGCCCCTGCTTCGCACCATAATATATCAATGACCCAAATGTAACAACTAAAACTATAAAACTCTCAGAAGAAAACAGGAGTTAATTTTCATAACCTTAGGTTTGGCAATGGACACTTAGATGTAACACCAAAAACATGAGCAAACAAAGAGAAAAATAGAGAAATAGGACTTTATCAAAATTAAAAATGTGTGCATCAAAGAACGTTATCAAGAAAGCAAAAAGACAATCTACAGAGTGGGAGAAAATATTTGCAAATATCTAATAAGGGTCTCGTATCCAGAATATATAAGAACTCTTGCAACTCAGCAACAAAAAGAGAAATATCTTACTTAGAAAATGGGCAAAGAATTTAAATAGATATCTTTCCAAAGATACACAAATGCCCAACAAGCACACGGAAAGATCATTATTCATTAGGAAAATGCAAATTAAGACCATAATGAGATACGTATACCACTTCACACATATTAGAATGGCTATAAAAACAAAAAAATGGGAAGATAGGAAAACAAAAAATAGCAAGTGTTGGTGAAGACATGGAGAAATTAGAACCCTCATATATTGCTGGTGAAAATGTAAAATGGTACAGATGCTGCAGAAAAGATTGGTAGTTTCCCCACAGTTAATCATAAAATTACTATATAGCCAAGCAATTCCACTCCTACATATATACCCAAAAGGAATGAAACAGATCTTCAAACAAATATGTTCATAGCAGCACTACTCGCAATAGTCCAAAAGTGGAAACAACCCCAAATCTATTGACAATGAACTGATCAACAAAATATGACATATACATAAGTGGAATATTACTTAACCATAAAAAGAAATTAAGTACTGATATATACTACAACATGGAGAAACTTCAGAAACATTATGCTAAGTAAAAGAAGCCAGACACAAGAGGTCACATATTGTGTGATTCCTTTTTTATGAAATATCCAGAATAAGCAAATTCATAGAAACTGAAGGCAGATTCATGGCTGCCGAAGCTTGAGAAGAGGTGAGAATAGAAAGTAACTGCTTAATAGGGTTTTCCTCTGGGTGTGATAAAAATGTTTTGGAACTTGATATGGGTGGTAGTTGTACAATATTGTGAATATACTAAGTGCCACCGAATCGTACACTTTAAGTGGTTTGTTTTATGTGAATTTCACCTCAATTTTTTTAAAAACTAAAAAAAATTTAAATGGGTTAGGACCAGTGTGAGGATATCCCCCAACTGTATACTTCTCAATCACTTGAATTTAGGTAGAAGTTTCTGAGTTGCAGAGTGAATTGAGAGCTAGAAGTTTCGGGTTGCCCAGTACTCTGTCATTTGTCCTGAATATGGCTAAAAAGGACAAAACCCTTGGCCAGGAATGTAGGACCATAAGAGTGCCTTCCAGCTCCAATATCCTAGGCCCTGATGATGTATTATAAGGGTCATTTTTCTGGGCTGAGGGTTAATTATCAGGTTTGCTTACATAATCAAGTAATTCCCCAACATAAAAGTTCATAGTAAAGTGGCAACATTACTAAAATCTCTATGTCTCCATATGCTCATAGAAAAACAACATGTCATTCATTATATATTCTGGAAACTTCCTTCTTTAATCTTCAAGTTTTAGGATTTTGCCTCTTAAATACTATATTTCCTCTCAAAAATATCTAATATCCCTACACACAAAATGGAGTGACCCTAAGTCAATCATCCTATAACACTAATCCAGCATTTAGACCTAAATAATGATTATGTCCTTCATTATTTCAATACACCTTAAATTCCCTATCTGCCTAGTCCATGGAAATAAAGGGGTAATAAAATCAGAGTGTGCGTGGAATCATTTGGTCATACTCATGAGTTGCTGCTGGGAGTTGGAGAGGAGGGAGTTTCCAAGTGGACCACATAATGTTGCAGCATCATTTGAATAAACACTGCAAATATCTAAAGTGTATCTACTCCGGATGATGGCACTTTACAGGGAAAGCTAATGGCTGTGAAGAATTCATAGGCATCTGTCATGCACAATTTAACTAAACAACTTGCTAGTCCTGTCTTCTAGAGTGGCACTTTTAACACCTCCATAAAGCAACAACATAAAAGAAAGAACAATCTAACATCTATTCAAAAAGACAGCCAGCTCTTTTAACAAAAGCACAACAAGAAGCATAGATTCCATGAGTTAATATGATGCAGAACTGCCTGAGAATTCCTGGAATCATTAAGACAATTAAGCCACTAAATGACATAGAGAATCAGTTGGATTCCTTAAGAAAGAAATAAAGAATATTCACTTGACAGCACCACGCTCAGCCAGTGAGCAAACCGGCCATCCCTATATGGGATCCGAACCCGGGGCCTTGGTGTTATCAGCACCGCACTCTCCCGAGTGAGCCACGGGCCGGCCCAAGAATATTCACTTTATATAGGTTTAGTTATTTATAGTGCCACAGGAAGTCATTCTTTCTTTTCTTCCTCTATTTTTGTCCAAATTTGAGAGACCCACACGTATATACAGCTTCAAAATGACAGATGATTCAGGTCAAGCTTTTAATGCCCAGTCAGCAGGAAAAAGAATAGAAGAGAGGAAGATCTTTACTAATAAAGTTAAAAAGCTCCTACAAACTGCTCCCCGTGGACCTAAGTTCCCACAGATGACCAGCTCCAAATCCTAGAGGAATTTAACAAAATGAGTAAAAAAGGAAGGTTCAATTAAGTGAGAATGCTATTCCTAAAATGAAAAAAAAAAAAAAAAAAAAGAACTTATTTTACTTATGTGGACAATAACAGCTTTAAAAGAGAATTTAGAGGTGAACAGAACTACTTATTGTTGCCAAATATGAAAGTCAGCTGACATCATCATCTTTACCCATTTAGATATAATGGGAATGTTTTTAGAAACCGCATTTCTGTATATTACTGAGTGAAATTTGAAGTGCCTCAGAACCCACGAAGTCACCATGATTCAGTTGCAATCCTCTAGAGACTCAGAAGGAAAATCCAATAGAAAGGTTAGGGTTTTTTCTGTGGACTAACGTAGCAGGAAAATCTCCATGTGGATCCGAGGAACATCCAGGGCATCCCTCTTCTTATCTGTTTCTCTCACCTTTCTACATGTGATGGAACAAGTGGCTGGATATGGAAGGAGAGAGATAAGTAAGATAGTCTGAGTGGTCACCAGGGACCCTACTCTTCTATCATTTCTCCAGAAAGTTGTAAATAAGGGTAATTATAGGAATAAGTTTCTTCCTTGGTGAATTCTAGATTTTCATTAGCTCTGTTAATTTACATCATTCCTTAAAACCAGACTGCCTAGGCAGGTGGCAGGAAGGTGACAGCACCATATCTTCAGAAGGAAACCTTTCGGGGTGTGGGGTACTAAGATACGGGGGCACTATGCAGAGACACTACATGGAATGTCAAAACAGGGAGGAAAGGTCTCTCCTTCTGCAGGCCAGCCTCCATCATTGTCTCATCCCTAACCACCTCTCTTCTGTGTAAGCAGTGTAAACTCAGTCTTGTTGCATGACAGAATGTCATCTGCTACTGAGGGGATAAAGGGAAGTGAATTCAGACTGGGTAGAAGTGACACCAGGTGAATCAGTGAGAGGTGAATCAGAAGAAGTCACTCTAGGTGTTTCAAACAGAACTGAATTTGTGAATCAGTTCCACAGGTGGTGATAGAGCTGAGACCTCAACCAACAGGGGATAGATATTGAGGCAAAGCAGAGGTTCCTCCCTGCTAGGGCCAGAGGGACAAAGAGATGAGGGGCCGTCCATGGCTCCCAGGATCTAAGCTGCCCAGAAGTGGGAGCAGGAGCAGGCCACTCTGACAGGAGCTGAGTCCATAACAGGAGAGCTTGTCCAGGGGAGCCCGGGTCCACCAAAGGGACTCAACCACAGCCAGGAACACCACAAGGCAGAGAAGGGGTGGAAACACCTTGGCTTCTCCCATCTGCTTCCTCTCCAATCTTTGGCACATACCTCCCTTTGGCCAAACCCACTTGAAGCCAGAAAGCAACGACACCTGGGGAATACAACGCCTGGGGAATACTGTTCCCTGAGACACACAGCAGGGCAGGAGGGAGTACAGGAGATGGATCGATGACCAGCACATCCACATTTGATTGAGAATTTGGTTCTATGAGTTTGGAGTCAACTGAGTGAAGACAGAGGTGTGTCTATGTTACTTTCCATCTTCAATGGCTCCCTGCTGCTTATAGAAACTATGGTAAGTTTCAATTTACATGCCAATTCTGATGAATTAGTAGTGGCTGCCTGGAGCTACATGTTTGAAAAGATTTTAAGGCTAAGCATGGACTCAGCAGGAAAGTGTGCTGTGATCTCTTGATGTTTTGTCCAAGAGTAAGGAGAGGACGTGGTGGTGTGTGTACGCTGCGTTCACCCTTCATCAGCTATGGGTTAATGCCAGGGCTTCCTGCCTCATTGGTCACCATTCCTGCTCCTATAAGTTTTACTGTTAGCCAGTACTAAAGGTTTGTAACCCACCATAAGTAACATGTGACAGATATCTCACCATCCAGCCCTTGGTCATACTGTCCCATCTCTGAAATGCCCTCCTTTCCTTCAGTTGTATAGAAAACCCTCAACCACCTTTTAAGACTTAGGCCAGCATGTGTTCAAGACACCTACCCTCCTCTCCTACATGGGATGAAGCACCACTACATCATCCTCACATCCTGCCACATGCCTGTCTCCATCACCGCACCTCCCACACTGCATTGCAGTTATCTCCTCATGTAACTGTCTCCCTTCCCTAAAAATGAGTTCTTTGGGGATACGACCTTGCCTCAGGCAGCTCAAAATCCCTCATATCTAGCCCAATGAATGTTCAGCACTTAGTAGGTGATTTGTACATATTTGTTGAAATAACTAAATAAGTAAACAAGATAGTGAGGACAAGCAGCAAGCTGTGATCATGTTGGGGGAGACTGACTCCCTAGACAGCAGGTAGGCTGGGAAGGATGGTTCAAGATCAAAGATAGATCCAGCCTGACAGGGAGGTAAGGTTTGGTTTGAAGACAGAGAGGACCAAGATGCTAACCAATAATTAGGAGAAGTTATTCTTTATTACTAGGAAACTATAGCTGTAGCTTGATAGTGCATGGAATGAGGGGCTAATGTGGATGAAGAGGATAGTCGCTGGCATGTAGAAGGATCATGGCACATGAGGACATCAGTAAGTCAGTGAGTTAGCAGTTTTTGATAGTGCTAGGGAATCCTGGTGTGTCTCAGGGCGCAGATGAGGTGACAGGTGCTGAGGGACCTGCTACCTTAACCATTCAGCCTAAACGCTTCTCTTCAGATGCCCTTGTCCACATCCCTCTGGACAGCAGAGCCCACCTGTCACCCTCACCCTTCAAAGTTACCGTTGTTTCTGGGTAACTCACCCCTTCTTTTCATCTTCAAGCCCAATACTGATCTGTTGCTTTTTAGTTTGCTTTGTTCTCTAGAAAATCACAGTCCTTTTCTGAGTTCTCAAGTGCATTGTCTTGGCTTTCAGTAAAGGATTCTCCCATAATCACCTAAACCTTGAACATGAGGTGTTAAGCCTGGGACCCCTGCAGCAGGAGACCCCTGGCTAGCACTGTCAGTGTTGTGGGTATAAAACGTGCCACATGGCCCCCATCAACTTAGTTGCCATTCGTAACCAGCCCTGTCTAAGTTCTCAGCTGGGACTTCTTTCTTCTGCCCGCCTTCCTTTTGCTTCCCTTTCTCTCCGTTTCCCTTTCATTTGGTATTTTGAAACCACAGCTCTAAAGAAATAACCTCAGCTCCACTTCTAGATACAAGCCCCCACGTGGGACCTCCAAAACCTCCCACCAGGATCACCGGCAGCCACCAAATCCCTACCTTTCCCTTCCTGCCCTCACTCCAAGCGCCACAATTCCAGGTCCTTGGGGAACACTTCTGGTTTCTCATAATTACAAAACAGTGAGTTGATCTGATTAATTCACTTCCTCAAATATATTCCTAAGACACCTAATGCATGATGTCCTGCCACAGTCTTTCACATCAGCAAACACTGTTGTTACTCACGCCATGACGGTGGCTGATAACCATCTTTCCCTCCACCGCACAGACGTGCTACCAGTATCTTCAGGCTTCTGGGCTTGGGAAGCCTGGTGCTAGCCTAATGCCATTTCCCTTGCAAATAACTTCTTTTGTCCAGATCTTGATTTTGTAAGATTTTCTTTTTTCTTCTTCCAATTCAGAATTTCCCAAAGAAATTCATCCGACCTGGGACTTGATAAACCCTTTTCATCTGCATATCCAAACCTTTCTTTTCTCTTCTCTAGAACATACAGCATCTCACATCAGACCTCTAAGCCAGATCCTTCAGGTAACTTATTTTTTTGCTTATGATTTCCATGTCTTTGTATTTTTGCTTTATGGGTTTTTTTTTTCTTCCTTAATCACTTAGGCAATTAATTTGGTTCTCAAGAACTTGTATCCTCTCCCTCATTTTATAAGATAAATTTACTTAATTAAAGAATCATACGTCTTAGCTCCAGAAAGCACTGTATTGACCTAACTGAATTTCCTTAATTGCTATTACTTTTGCTGTTATGGTAAAAGTTGTCACTGACTCTTGCCCTCTTCCGTCTCTGTGGCAGCCCCTGCTGTAGGTGCTATGCTTTGGCTCCCCCTCCAGTAGTCAGGTCTGCAGAGTGAGGTTTTGCTTCTTCCTTTCCCTTGCCTGCTGCTGGCTCTTGGATTCTCCATGTCAGTGAGGGCTCTCTTTGCCTCCCTGTGCCCTTCTCTACTTCTTTCTTACCCACAGAACACTCACTTTATTGCACCAAATTTCCCAGCCTGCTTACAGGTAGGAGGGATGCAATCCTGGCCTATGGGATATAAATGTCACTCTTTTCTTCTTCCAGCCAGGAACAGACACTTGATGCTGGGGGTGGAGAAGCTACCGTCAACCCCACCGGCAACACACACACACAGCCTGCTCAGCACAGTTGAGCACACAATGTAAGAGCCCAGGCTCTGATGATGTCATGGGGCTGCTGTGTCAACCTTGAAATGCCCATCTCCAGACTTCTCCTTGCAGGGGAAAGGTACAACCCCTAGTCTGTTTAAACCACTCTAGCTCAGTATTCTGCTTTTCTCAGCTGGATGCAATCCCTAATGGGAACAGTCTCAGCTGTTACTACGTCTTGGAAAATAGCCAATGTTAGGAGGCAGAGCAACTCCCACTCCTCGGAGCCACCAGCAACCTGTTGACCCAGCTGTGGGCCTGAGCAGGGCATCCAGGTGCCCAGTTCTCCTGGGATGTAATTACCAGCCTCTACCAGCATGAGAGGCTGACCATGTCTTAGTATGCTTGGGCTGCCATGACAAAACATCACAGACCAGACAGCTTAAATGACAGATGTTTATCTTATCACAGTTCTAAAGGCTGGAAGCCTAGGTTCAAGGTGACACCATAACCGGGTTCTGGTGATGCCTCCTTCTCACTGCGTCCTCACATGGTGGAGAGAGAGCTCTGATGTCTCCTCCTCTTCTTACAAGGGTACCAGTTCTATGGGCCTGGGCCCCAACCTTATGACCTCATTTAACCTTAATCACCCACTTACAGGCCCTTTCTCCAATACACTTGCATGGGGTGTTAGGCCCTTGACCCATCAATTCCAGGGGGACACAATTCTGTCCATAGCAGACAGCACCTCAGCCCTCCAATGCTGCTCACAGCAAGTGCTCTGGGGCCAGCAAGACCAGGTGGACACTGCCAGGGCCACACCTGCGGAGCCCCCACTATTCCCAGCTCCTGAGGAGAAGCAATCTCCCCAGATGGAGGCTTCTCTCCCCACCCGAGGTCTCTGAGCCCGGCAGGAATAGAGCAGATCCCATCTCTGCACTCTCATCCAGGGGTCCCCAGTGGAAGCCCTGACCCCCAAGGCTCCCTTGTGCCCCAGGTACCAGTCCCAGGAGAGGGCTCTGAACACCTCTACCCATTGCATCTCAGAGTGGGAGGGGTCAGGGAGAGCCAGTGCAGGAATCATGTGCGGAGCAGCAGAGAGGACACCCAACAGCTCAGTCCCACCGTGTGCGCCACTCTCATGGCCCGCGGGTCCCTCCCGCAGCCCAAGCAGAGAGGGGCTACTCACCCTCCTCGTGCCTCAATGGAAGGATGGATACGCCGTGAGGGTGGCCAGGCACTGTGTGGCGCACACGCTCGCGTGGAGCTGGGGGCATGCCTGGGGCTCGCGACGGGACGAGACGATCTGGCCTGCGTTGCTAAGTCTGGCACAGGCCGTGGGGAGCTTCCCTCTGAGTGAGGCTCTGTTCCGGGCCACGTCCAAGGCTGCGCCACGAGGCCACCTTTCCCAGCAGCCGTGCTGGCGGGTGTGCAGATGCGGTGGGCGCTGCGGAGCCGCTCGGGCCGCGCGATCGCTGTCCAGGTCTTTCAGCCGTTTTTGCTGTTTAGGATCACCCGGAACACAGCTGTTAACTAGATCTCATTCTGAAAAATTCTCTGTACTGAGAAATCCTGAACTACTTAGGATTCCCCTCCTCACATGAACGGAGCTCGTGGACTGGCTCGCTCAGAGAATGGATGAAATGAAGCTGCTCTGGCTTTCTGATATTCTTACAAGCATAAATGACATGCTCAGCCCTCCCAAATGTCCAAGTCAAACATATGCAGGGAGAAGGAAATAGCAGCAGCTAACCCTCATACCCCAAACCCTCCACCAAATGCTGGAAAGGGGACAGGGAAAAGGGTTTGTGGCAGGGCCATGGTGTGAGGAATACCTGCAACTTCCTCCCTTTCTCTAATTCCTGAAGCTTTTCTCCACTCCCTCATTCAATAGAGAAAGGCTGGATAGAGGCAGTTTCATCCTGAGCTCCTATAAATTGGAAATGGATGTTTAGTAATGCAGCAAAATTCTGTATCACAAAAATCGACAAGCCCCATGGACTGTGTTATGAGGGATTTGACCTGTTTAAGGAAAGCACTAACAGATTTATAAAAGATAGTGGCAAGTCCCAGTATGTTGTGTGTTCCTCTGGCTGGGCTCCCTCCACCTGCCTGTGCCGCTGGTGAAGGCACCGAGTCAGACCTGCACGCGCTGGCTGTGGTGCTCATGCCTGACCCTCTGCTAGTCCCTGCTCCATTGCCACTTTTTCCACCTGATTCATCTGCATTGTGCTTTCCCCTAAGCAGCCCTCCATCCCAAAGCCCTTCCCCACCTCAACATGTTGCGCCCAGAGAAGCAGCCCCCTGCCCTCAAGATGCCGTGCACTGAAGGTGGCTGCATGCAGTCCTCTCATCTGTCCTTGTCTGCCACCGTGCGCTCAAGAGTGGAGACCACACCACAACTCCAGTGCTGGGAACAACTCTGAATTAATTATCATAAGTCAGTATGATTAGCTGAAATCACATGCAGCCCTCTTCCCACCTCCACGTTTTGGTTCATTTTATTTTCACAATCTACAATTTGCTCTCCTTTCTGTTTGCTCTCCTCTCTGGCTGTTCAAATACTAGCCCTGCATTAAGAACAGTCTCAATTCTCACCTCCTCCATGAAGCCCTCTATGACTACCTTTGCTGATTCTTTTCCCCTCTAAAATCCTATAGCACTCTTTACGCTATCCATGGCGTGGCTCCAATGCAAAATTCTTTGCTTTGCCTGCTTGTATTTCTTCTGTTTGTCTTTTCTCTCCAATTATATCATAAGGTCCTTGAACAGAAGGCAGTATTACTGCATGATTGAATATGCTTCCATGGGCTAGGGATCCTAGTGATCCCTAAGTGATAATTGCTCCCCAAGTGATAATTGCTGCCTAACTCGGGCCAGGCTATGGCCCAAGCCCTGCACACCACCCACTCTCCCTGGCCACCCTGCACTGATCCCCAGCCATTTAGCTACTGTGCACCAAGACGTAGCTGCGAGCCCTTCCAGCCTGTCCTGCCATCCTGGCTGGTAAAGTCCATGTTCCCTATTGTGGGGTGAGAACAGGGGTGAGTGTGGAAATTTGTCTCAGCATTCCCATGTTTATTTCTAGGGGTCAAACTTTTCTGGGCTATATTGACAAAGGCAGTGAATGACAGTGAAATCAGTAAATCAAGTACCAGGAAAGTCTGTTTACATCATTAAGACGAACCACCATTATTTTGTAGATGAAGGAATTGAGATCCTTCTCAAGGAATTAACCTCTCTAAAAAGGTTCTTAGCCTGGGCTTTATGACCTCACAAGAGCAGCAGACAGAATTCAGGGATCTATGAACTTGGGTGGTGTTCCAGTTTCCTATCGCTGCTGTTACAAATCACCACAGATTCTGAGGCTTAAAACAGCACGCATTTGTGATCCAGCAGTTCTAGCAGTCAGAAGTCTGAAGTCAAGCTGTGGGCAGGGCTGCTTTCCTTCTGGGGGCTCTACAGCAGAATCCGTTTCCCTGCCTTTTTCCAACTTCTTGGGACTGCTGGCATTCCTTGGCTATAGCTGCAACATTCCAACCTGTTTCCATCATTGCATCTTTTTCTCTGACTCTGACACTCTGTGTCTCTCTTATAAGGCCCCTTGTGGTTACATTGAGTCTAGAATAATCTCCCTATGTCAAGATCTTTAACTTAATCATATCAGCCAGCTTCCCTTTGCCACGTAAAATAATATATTCATAGATTTTGGTGATTAAGGATTACAATTTTGAGGGATTATTATTCTGCCCACCGCAGGTGGAAAAAATTACATCTTCATTTTCCCTGATAGTAACTGAAATTTGGTATTTTCTTCTATTATGAATGTGGGCAATAAACCTCCACAGTACTAGCAATACCATTGTACAGTTGTCGGAGATATGTGACAATATCAATTATGTTCATTACTGATTCAAATTACTGTAGTTAATAGACTTGGTATTTGTTATGTACAAACAGAAGCACATATTATGTCACAATTTTTAAAAAATGCTTTGACAACTGGATTTCCAGTTTCCTTAATGTCTTAGGTCAGGTTTTCCGGAAAAAAAGACCCTGAGCTGAGGGTTCATGTGCAGGGGATTCATGCAGGAAGTGCCCTCAGGAGAAACTGGCAGAGGAGCAGGGAAGCAGGAGAGGGAGGAAAGAAGACAAGCCCAAGTGGGACTTCAGGTGAGGTCTCAGCCTCAGCCTGATTCACTGGTGCTGGAGTGGACAGTGAAACTCAGTGTATGTCCCAACTAGAGGCAATGGAACTGGGTTTCAAACTCTGGAACCAGTCAGTCATTGGCTGAGAGAGCTCAGAAGATATACACTCATAGGCACTGCTGCTCTCTGTCTGTGGGCAGAATTCCCACTGGCCAAGGGCAGTCCTCTGATGCATCTCAAAGATTTGGGTCAAGAAGCAGCACAGACAAAATCTGGGAGATGGACACACAGAAATGGCAAAAGGACTCCAAGTGGATTTGAGCAGAGCACCCACATGGCCTGCTATACTTTGAGATTCTACTTTCTATTTTATTTTATCTTATGTGCTGAAAAACATTTTGAGGAGGGGTCAACCGTCTTCACCGGTCAAAAAAGTCAGATACAAAAAAAAAAAAAAAAATCTGGTACGACAAAAGTTAAGATCTTCTGTTCTATGGCTCAATATACTAAGTGGTTTCCTAAATGGATGGGAGTTCCCAGTCCCCAAATGTACACACATATTTGAGCAGGGTAATTCCAAAAGAATAACTATGGACATTTCAACCATCAGAACCTCTCCACAAAAGCCACTGTGTGTTTATCTCAGCATCGTCACACTGGATTTGTACTTGCCACGTCTATGGAAAGAATGATATGAACTTGGCTTGGAGTACTAAAAGGCCTGTCCTGAAAGAAAAATATATGTCAGTGACTGTGGGTCTTCTTCATTTAGCAAATGCCTTTAAAAGATAGACTCCCACAAGGTTAATTGAAAATCAAATGTGCCACTGGGACTATAATAAGACAAGGCAAAGGCTGCCTGGCTCATTGTATGAGGCACGCGCACCATCTCACTTGCCACATTCTCAAGTAGAACAAGCTGCATGCTCCAGAAAGAGGGTTCAAGAGAGTGCAGCAGGGCATCAGCCCAGCAACCAGCAGGAGGAACAATGGCTTTAATTTAAAGACAAGTATGGAATTATTTTGCCTATGTGACGAACAAATATCTTAAAGCATATTTTATCTTTAAAAGATATTTCTTCTGGGTTAAAATCTTCTCAAAATTTATTTAATTCCAAATTGAAAACAAAAAGAATAAGAACCAAAATTGTTGATTAAGGTTCATTTTTCTTAAAATAATGACAATATTTTGCATGAAATAATAAATTTTATAAGGGGGAAATGAATGTGCAGGGTCAGGATTACTAGCGTATTCTGATTTGGTAGTTTTATAAGGAAGAAAATATTGATATGTACAGACACAGTCTCACAGAGGTAAGAGCAGAAAGCATTGTTCACTTGGATTGGCATGTCATCTGTTCATGTTCTTCTCAGGGAACAGATAATTTAGGAGCCAAGTGTGCAACATTGGAAAGAAAGCTCCCTTCAAAATAATCTAATTGAAAAAATGAAACAAAGTACATATACATAAACACACACACTCACAGACACACAGACACACACACACCACACTCACAGAAACACACAGACACACATATTCACCCAAGATATCGAGGTAGCATTATTTTTATGAAATATCAGTAAATGGCAAATCCAATTCATATAACCAGGGTCACAAAAATTATACTACAAATGTAAGCACATGATTAGAATACAACATACAAGATTTTAGCTTTCTTTTGCATTGGCTTTGAAACTTGCTAAAATTATCAGAATCACATTATCAGAGGGTAAAAGAATGTTATATAGTCAGGAAAATATGTCTCAGATCTAGAACCTATGTGGCTAAGTCATGGGAAGACTTCTAGATTCTGGAGACTGTTCGTCAACACTCCAACTATATACTAGATCTCATCTCCTCACTGGCCTCAGAAACCATGGCTATAATGTTCCCTTTTCTTCCTTTCTACAGATTTCTTACCATCTGTGCATACTATAAAGAAATGTGAAAGTTTGAGATTTGACCCTGCCTGCAAGCAAACAAGTAGCTTGCCACTATTTTACGGATGATGGAAGAAGGTAAAAGACTCCTGGGCCAGAGACAGAGGATTTTCTTACCACAGCACAGCAAGCAACATAAGCATCAGCCCATGTGCCTTGGTTTCCTGAGCCCCAATTCCCTCTGAACAATGTGAAGAGGGTCAGGTAATACATGCACTTATTAGGGGTGCACTATGGAAGACTTGTTCTTAGGGAAACCAGGTCTTTTATAAAGGGCATGAAGTCTGCCTAAGCTTTGCCCCAGAGGCAGACGTTATCTTGTTTACTCAGCAGTAAACACATCTGCCCCCCACTCATAGGAAAACACTGTATCTCCCAAGGCTATTCACCATACCTCTTGAATAGTTCTGAACATAGATAGTCGATGTCTCTGCTTACAAGACACGTAGAAATGTGAGAGACCAATGGAGAATTGTGCCCAACACTTACTAAGTCTTTTTCGTCACTAAGAGAGAAAACACTCCCTTGGTCCTCTGTCCCTGCGTTGCTGCCCTATCACTGTCCTTGCCTCTACAGCTGAGTGTTGCAAGAAGCTCCCATGTGTTCACCTCCAGTTGCTTCTCATGTAGTTGCTTTCTGCCTTTCCCTGCTCCTCCTGAGACTGAGGGACCCTTTGCCATTCTGATTCCACCTGCACTTTCAGCAGCTCACACACTGAGGATGACTCCTTTTTCCTGCATCTCTTTCTTCCCTTGGCCTTCCTGAAGTCACAGGGCTGCATCCCTCTTGTTGACTTTCTCGTTGCTCTTTCCTAGTAGGCTCGCTGATTTCCTCTCTGCTCTGTATTTGAATATACTCTTATGCCAGGACTTCTCTTATACTCTACATTGTGTCCCTGGGGGTTTTATCCATTACCACATGGTGTTTCTTCCCATACTGATATCTCTAACCTAAATCTCTCTTTTGAGTTAAATATATTCAGTGCCCCCCTTGGCCTCACCACTGCACAAGTTTAACAGATCAAAAACTGAACCCAAGAACTTTCCTCTCCAGATCTACTCTGCCTCCATCAGTCTTCACTTTGGTAAGCAGAATCTTGCCCTTAGCAGTGTAAATTAGAAAAAAAGGTGCCCCTTCCACAGGAAATTTACTTCCATTTATCTATCAGAAAATTTTCATAATATATTAATTTTGTTACGACAAGGCACTGTCTCTACTAGCTGGAAAATTGTTTTTATAGAATAGAAATCCATATTGTCAAAGGTAGAAATGGCATTCCTCAGGAGCAACATCATGATTTACTGTACAATCCCTACAGCACACCTGGTCATCTTGACCAACTGAAATACAGATTTCTCTGTTGAGAAACACTGTGACGTTTCATCCAGGCATTGGTTCTGAATGCTAACTTGACAGAATGAAATAATTAACCCAATCATAAGATACTTTCATGTTTAAAAAAAGGAAAGAATGTAAGGAAAACAGGACATTGTTAAAATCATGCTCTTGAAAGCTCCTGGCAGTGAAAGAGAAAAGCAGTGAGGCATTCTTTTTGCTGTGAAATTCACAGCCAAGAAAAGGAGAGGTCTCTGAGAAGCAGGTTTTTGTTTTTTCTCCTTTCCCTGCATGTCTCCTTAAAATTTGTAAATCTTAACACTGCAAACACAAAGCTGACTCTTAAAAGAGAGAGGGTCTGTAATTTTCCAGCTTGAAAAAGCAAAAAACAAATTTTTACGATGATATAGCTGTACAAATGTTGATTAAAAAGGCAACTTCATAGAGAACAGCAATATTCAAAACAAGTATTAGCACCAGAGGCCTATAGATTGTAAGACCCGCGCACCAAGCACAAATCCCACACGCTGGAGTGGCTCGCTTCACAAAGACCACAAGACAAGAGACGCTGCAATCAGGCAAGAGGAATTTTATTTTCCAGCTAGCTGAGGCCCTTTGCCTTTCGGAAAAGTGGCACAGCCAAGAAAAGGAGCGGTCTCTGAGAAGCAGATTTTTGTTTTCTCTCCTTTCCCTGCACGTCTCCTTAAAATGTAAATCTTAACACTGCAAACACAAAGCTGACTCTTAAAAGAGAGAGGGTCTATAATTTTCCAGCTTGAAAAAGCAAAAAACAAATTTTTACAATGATACAGCTGTACAAATGTTGATTAAAAAGGCAACTTCACAGAAAACAGCAATATTCAAAACAAGTATTAGCACCAGAGGCCTATAGATCATCTGATAAATCATAACTCGAATGAAAGTCTTTTTCTGCAACCTCTAGCTAGATGTACTGGAGTCTTTAAGGAACATTAAAAAGTGGATCTTAGCAGGTTTTTCTAGCATCTGCATCTGTGTCTCAAATACCATGGGACTTATTTTGACCAATATGGAATATATCAATTGAGTGATACCATCTTTGGAAACTTTGATTGATTTGATTTTGTCATTGCTCCAGCGATAATATTCATATTCCACTTCTTTATAATTTTAATGCATCATGATTTTTGTCTATGTTAACATAAGGTATGTGATAGTATTTTTATTAACATAAATGTCATTTAAACAATATTGGTATTTTATATTATGAAATACAACTATGGCACAGAAAATATTATATATTGTAGCTCATCTGCAAAAATTTGCCACTTTACAGCTGGACATGCTGAACTGCAACATTCAAGGTGGCCCTCTGCAAATACAGGAAGTTACTTAAGGCAGCTCAAGATTATTCACTACAGCCATGTGCTAACATGTCCACTCTGACAATGTCTTAGCCTGCCCAACTCCAAATGGAGAAAATAATAGCTCAGGAAAAATGGGAGGCCCCAAAATTAAAATCTCAACAATATATCTGCAAAGAACATATGTGTAGGATAAAAGAGAGAAAATAAGCTAACAAGAAAGGGGCTGCAACAAGGCTCTTGTGATAAACTCGGATTTTTAAAAGAATAAAATAAGAGCTACACACAAAGTAAAAGCTTTCAAAAACTTCTGAGTTCTAACACTAACCAACTTCAAGACTTACTCTAAAGCTACAGTAATCAAGACAGTGTGATGTACTGAAGTGTGGTGAAGAAATAGACAAATATATTAGTGGAACAGAATAAAGAGCCCGGAAATAGACCCACACAAATACAGTCAATTTTGACCAAAGAGAAAAGGTAATACAATGAAGAAGATATCACCTTTTGACCAAATAGTGCTGGAATAATTGGGCATATACATGCAAAAAAAAAAAAAAAAAGAATTTAACATATACTTTACACCCTTCAAAAAACTAACTCAAATTGGATCATAGACCTAAATGTAAAATGCAAACTTATATAACTCCTTGATATAACATATGAAAAAACAAAGGTGAGCTTGAGTTTGGCAATAACTTCTGAGTTACAACACTAAAAACGTAACACATGAAAGAAAAAACTAATAATCTGTATTCCATTAAAATAAAAAACTTGTACTCAGCAATCAGAGAAGAGAAGGAAATAAAATGCATCCAGATTGGAAAAGATGAAGTCAAACTGTCCCCATTTGCAGATGATATGATCCTATATATAGAACAGCCTAAATACTCTACAAAAAAACTCTCAGAGTTGATAAATGATTTCAGCAAAGTTGCAGGATACAAAATTAACACACAAAAATCAGTAGCATTTCTATATTCCTACAGTGAACATGCAGAAAAAGAAATCAAGAAAGCTAACCCATTCACAATAGCCATAAAAAAAAAAAAAAAACACTTAGGAACAAAGTTAACAAAGAATGTAAAAAACCTCTATGAAGAGAACTACAAACCACTGTTGAGAGAAATTAAAGAGGACACAAGAAGATGGAAAGCTATTGCATGCTCTTGGATGAGAAGATTTAACATTATAAAAATGTCCATTTTACACAAAGTGATCTATAGGTTCAATGCAATCCCCATCAAAATTCCAATGACATTATTCTCTGAAATGGAAAAAACTATCCAGACATTTATATGGAATAACAAAAGACCATGCATAGTCAAAGCAATCCTGAGCAAAATAAATAAATAAATAAATAAATAAAGCTGGAGGCATAACACTACCTGACTTTAAACTATACTACAAAGCTATAATAATCAAAACAGCATGGGACTGGCATAAAAACAGACACATGGATCAATGGAATGTAATAGAAAACCCAGAAATCAACCCATATACCTACTGCTATCTGATCTTTGACAAAGGCACCAAGTCTACACACTAGAGGAAAGACTGCATCTTCAGCAAATGGTGCTAGAAAAACTGGTACTCCTATGTAGGAGAATGAAACTAGACCTGTACCTCTCACCATATGCCAAAATCAACTCAAAATGGATTAAAAAATTAAATGTACATCCTGAAACAATAAAATTCCTTAAAGAAAACATAGGGAAAACACTCCAGGAAGTAGGAGTGTGTACAGACATCATGAATATGACCCCAAAAGCACAGGCAACCAAAGGAAAAATAAACAAATGGGATTATATTAAACTAAAAAGCTTCTGCACAGCAAAAGAAACAATCAACAGAGTGAAAAGCAAATGAACAGAGTGGGAGAAAATATTTGCAAAATATACATCTGACAAAGGATTAATATCCAGAATATACAAGGAACTGAAACAACTATACAGCAAAAAAACAAAAATCCCAATTAAAAATGGGCAAATGAGCTGAATAGGCATTTCTCAAAGGCAGATATACGAATGGCCAGCAGACACATGAGAAAATGCTCAACATCACTCAGCATTCAGGAAATGCAAGTCAAAACCACTTTGAGATACCACCTCACCCCAGTTAGAATGGTTAATATCCAAAAGACTGAGAATGATAAATGCTGACAAAACTGCACAGAAAAAGAAACTCTTACACACTGTTGGTGGGACTGCAAATTGGTGTGGCCTTTATGGAAAATGGTATGGAGTTTCCTCAAACAATTACAGGTAGATCTACCATATGACCCAGCTATTACACTGTTGGGAATATACCCAGAGGAATGGAAATCAGGATGCTGAAGAAATACCTGTACTCCCATGTTTACTGCAGCACTATTTACAACAGCCAAGAGTTGGAACCAGCCCAAGTGTCCATCATCAGATGAGTGGATATGGAAAATGTGGTATATCTACACAATGTAATATTATTCTCCTATAAAAAAGAATGAAATACTGCCATTTGCAACAACATGGGTGGACTTAGAGAAAATTATATTAAGAGTAACAAGTCAGGCACAGAAAGAGAAATACCACTTGTTCTCACTTATTTGTGGGAGCTATAAATAAATAAATAAATAAATAAACATACAAACAAAGGTGTGGGGAAGAAGACACAACAATCACAACAATTCCTTGAACTTATTAAGACAAATGAACAGATATGATGTAGTGGGGGGGGGAAGGAGGGGGAAAGAGGAACGGGGAAAGAGGAACAGGGAAAGAGACAAGAAAATCAAATATTTATATTGAGAAGTTAAAAAAAAAAAACAACTTGTGCTCTACAAAAAGCACTGTTAAGAGAATGAAAAGAAAAGCCACAGACTGGGAGAAAGTATTTGCAAAATGTGTATCTGAAAAAGGACCTGTATCCATCACATAGAAAGAACTCTTAAAACTCAACAATAAGAAAACAAACAACCAAATTTTAAAATGGCCAGAAGATCTGGCAAAAGACATCTAACCAAAGAAGATACACAGATAGCAAATAAATGCATGAAATCATGCTCAACATCATATGTCATTAGGACACTGCAAATTAAAATAACAATGATATATCATCACATACCTGTTAGAATGACTAAAATCTAAAATGCTGACAACACCAAATGCTGGTGAGGATGTGGAGCAACAGGAACCCTCATTCATTTCTGGAGGAAATGCAAACTGGTACAGCCACTTTGAAAGACGCTTCGGTGGCTTCTTACAAAACTAAGCATATTATTGCCATACAATACAGTAATTATACTCCTTTTTATTTATCCAAATGGCTTTAAAATGTATATCCACATAAAAACCTGCACGCTGATGTTTACAGCATCTTTATTCATAATTGCCAAAAGCAGGAAGTAACCAGGATGTTTTTCAGTAGGTGAATGGATAAGCTGTGATACATTAATACAATGAAATATTATTCAGTTGTGAGAAGAAATGAGATACCAATCTATAAAAAGACATGGAAGAATGTTAAATGCATATTGCTAAATGAAAGAAACCAATCTGAAAGGGCTGCATACTGTATAATTCCAACACTATGATGTTCTGGAAAAGGCAAAACTATGGAGACAGCAAAAAGGTCAGTGGTTGTGGGGGTCGGAGGGTGGGGCCAGGGAAAGAGATGAATAGGTAGAGCAAAGGGATTTTTCAAGGCAGTGAAATTAGTCTGTATGATACTGTATTGATGGATACATAATAATATGCATTTGTTAAAATCCTACAATGTACACCACAAAGATTGACCCTTAATGTAAACTATTTGTGGTGGTTAATTTTATGTGTTAACTTGTCTGGGCTAAGGGATGCCCAGATAGCTGGTAAACATTATATCTGGGTGTGTCTATGTGAGCGTTCCTGGAAGGTATTAGCATTTGAACGAGTGGACTGAGTAAAGCAGATCCACCTCATCAAGGTGGGTGGCATCATCCAACCTGTTGAGGGCCCTAATAGAATGAAAAGGTGGAGGAAGGGCAAAGTCCCTCTCTCTTCTTGAGCTGGGACGTCCATCTTCTTCTGCCCTCAGACACCAGAGCCCTGACGACTCAGACTTTGGACTCAGACTGAATTATACACTGGCTTGCAGGTGGTAGATTGTGGGACTTCTCAGACCTTATAACTGCATGGGCCACTTCCCATAACAAATCTCCTGTTACATATGTCTATATATCTCCTATTGGTTCTGTTTCTCTGGAGAACCTTAACTAATACAACTACAGATGAGTTAATAATGATGTATCACTATTGGTCCATCAGTTGTAACAAGTGTACCACACTAATTGAAGATGTAATTAACAGGAGAAACTGCATGTGTGGAGATGGGGGAAGGAAGGGACATATGGAAACTATTTTCCACTCATTTTTTTCTGTAACTCTTAAGCTGCTCTAAAAAATAAAGTCTATAATTTTTTTAAAAATCATGAATTCTAATGATTCTGTGCTTATTAGGGTTTGGGGAGGTGAGTGAGTGAGGGCAAGACCATAAACTTGTTATAGGAGAGAAAGAGAAAAGAATTAACATCTGATAAGCACCTACTATGTGTCAGGGCCTATGCCAGGCACTTTCTATAGTGCTTTCTCACTGGAGTTGCTCCTGCCAGCACCCTTATGGACGGCGGTATTATCACTAGTGTGAGGCTGAACTACCTGCCAGAGGGGAGCGGGAGGTGGAGCTAGTCTGATTTTACAGCTCATGTACTTTTCTCCTTCCCAGTTGTTATGAACTGAATTGCATCCAGCCCAATAAAATTCATATGTTGAAGCCCTAACCCCTACTGTGACTATATTGGCAGATAGGGCCTTTAAGGGGGAAATCAAGGTAAAATGAGGTCATAAAGGTTTGTCCCTAATCCAACAGGACTCATGAGAAGAGGAGGAGACACCAGGATGCACACACTCTGTGGCAAGGCCCGTGAGGACACAGTGAGGAGCCAAGGAGAGAGACCTCAGGGTAAACCAACCCTGTCAGCACCTTGATCTTGGACCTCCAGCCTCCAGAATGGTGAGACAATAAACGTCTGTTGTTTACGCCACTCATTCTGTGGCATTCTGCTGTGGCAGCCTAGCAGACTGAGACAACAGCAGATCCCATGCCCCGCTTCACAGAGCCTGAGGGCTTAGGAGAAGAGACGCCCCTGTCTCCCCGCCTTGCCCTCATCTCCTCTCCAGGAGCATGGATCCTGCTTATTTTCTTTTTGTTTCTTTGCTCTCTAAGATTTCTCTTGGCCAGGCCTGAAGATCAATGGCACAACTACCCTTCCACAAAATGGGCAGAGCCCTGGGATGCTGACCGGGACCCCAGGACTACTGGGATGCTGTAGGAAGTTATGTGGGTGTGAAACCTGGGAAGAGAGTTTCATTCCTGCTTCTCATGTAGACCCCACAAAAAGCCCCTCTCTTGGGTGACCGGCTGTCCTCAGGCTGACTGCACCTGCTTGCCAGAGGTGATCAGCCATCCACTCTCATGGGCATGTTCTCAGGACCCCATAATCAATTCTGGATATCCCTATGTGGGTAATCTGCCTGTTCTTTCTTTTCTGATGCTTATTGTCCTTGGAAAGGCTCAAACGTTGTCTTCTGGCTCTCTGAAGCCAGAGCCAGAGGTGGATTCCTCCTGTGTACCCAGCATGTGTCCATGGGATCTGCACTGATATCCTCCACTGCCCTGCCCCGGCACTCCTGTCCCGCCTTCTCCACTGTGCTGTGTACCCCGGGGAGCTGGCCGGATGGTCACATCAGCAGGCTCCCTGACCTTCCAGCTCCAGCTCGGCTCTGCCACTGGAGGTGCTGGCAGGCATCAGAGGGAGGAAGAGGGGCAAGCCTCATGTGTTTTCTCTTCACGTGTCCCTCTGGGGTGTCCTCCACTGAAGGCCACAGCCACCATCAGGCTGTCCTCTCCACAGAGCTCCCCGCCCAAGGCCAGAAACCTATGCCTTGCTCCTCCACATCTCTTGATAGCCTTGGGAACCACACTACCGATCATTGATTTTTCTTTTTCTTTTACATTGCGGTAAAATTCACCTAACATTAAGTTTACCATCTTAACCATGTTTAAGTGAACAGTTCTGTAGTGTTACATATATCACACTGCTGCGCGACCAGGCTCCAGAACTCTTTTCATCGTGCAAAACTGATCTTCTGTGCCTGTGACACAGCTCCCCGCTCCCCTCTCCCCACCAGCCCCAGGAATCCACCACTCAACTTTCTGTCTCTATGAATCTGACCACTCTAGAGACCTCTTATAAGTGGAATCTTACAGTATTTGCCCTTTTCTGACTGGCTCATTTCACGTAGCACAATGTCTTCAAGGTTCATCCATGTTGTGGCACGTGTCAAAATTTCCTTCCTTTTTAAGGCTGGATATTATTCCATTGCATGTGTACACCACATTGTGTTTATCCACTCCTTTGTGGGTGCCACTTGGGCTGCTTCCACTTTTGGCTACTGTGAATAACGCCTGGCTGAATTCTGCAGTTCATCCCGGACCTTTGAGAACAATTCCCATATTAAACTCCCCTCCGTCACCCGCGAGTGACTGTCTGATTTCTGCTGAGAGACTGACTGACACAGCCTGCCTGACTGTCCTGCCGAGGAGGAGAGGAGGAGGACTCAGGAAGAGAACGCCCAGAGGGTATAAGGAAATCACAATCTAGGAACACTTCAACTGGCTGAACGATGTCTCCAAATCAACAAGATAAAACTTCATACAAATAAAAGTAAAGCTCTAGCTTTGTGTTAGAAAATTATACACTAACTACTTGACAGCACTTGACTTGAAAAAAGAAAGGAAAATCTGGGAGTTGCTTTAGAGCAGTGGGTCTCATCTGGGGCAATTCTGCCTCTCGGGACATTTCACACATTTTTGGTTGTCACAACCAGGGGATACTACTGGCATCTTCTGGGTAGAGACTGAGGATACTGTTAAACATTCTACAATGCACAGGGCGGTCCCTGTGCTTGAATTATTCAGCAACAAACACCTAAAGTGCTGAGGTTTAGAAGTCCTGTCCTAACACTTGAATTCAGAACTAAGAAGTTCTCAACTTGATGGTGAGAACCAACGTCCCACTTTTGCTGTTGTCTAGCAATGGGGCAAACTCCCTGCTAAAGCCACGCTTGGGCATGGTGCTGAAGAAACAGGGCATTGGTCAGAGGTGTAGCAGGAGGGGCTGGACTGGGAGGTGGTCTGGTTGGGGCAGCTGCTAAATAAATCTCTTCCAACTCTGGGACATCTCACTGCTTTTAGATTGGCCAGCTGCTGGTGTCTAAGATCAGTGATTGTTTTCAAAGCCTTAGGAATAGGCAAATTTCTTTCAACATCTTATTTAAAAATTTTTCACACCTACAACAAAGTTGAAAGAATTTTACATTGAGCACTTATATACCTACCACCTAGATGCTACTATTCAGATAGTTTTTCTTATCTTTTTCACATATTCTGCTGCAAAAGTGAAATGTCAGCATCTAGATGGACTTTCAAATGATATAGATACCCACGTTCGTTAAAGGACGTGGAGTATGGGGATCATTCTTCACTGGGAAATTTTACTTAGATGATAAAATAGTGCCTAAAAAACTCAATTCATGGATTTTTTAAAATGTCATTTTTGAGGGCATGGATTGGCTCCTCGTGCTTTTATTAATTAATCAGAGCTAAGTATATCAAATAGAGTTAGTCCCATTAATACAGATCCAAAGTACAGATCCTCATCAAATAGAAATCCCAGCAAATTCCAATTCCATTCTTACCACTCACGAAGCCTGATCATTGGTCGGGTCAAGTCTTTATAACAGCCAAACTACAGTCAGAGTCAGTAGCGTTATTTTCCTTGATCTTCAGCATTTCCGTAACATTCTGTATTTTCAAAGGGCAATACGATCAGCATTTCTCCTAGTCAGTCAGGACAGTAATCTACCTGCATCTTTTCTCTGGAATGTAGAAACCACAGTAACTGTTTATTTTAAACTCTAGCACATATTCAGAAAACATTCCTCCCAAAAAGAAACAACCTTTAAAAAACTTACTTTGCAATGAAAAGGTTTCTAAAAGGAAGCACAACATATACACCCTGGGCTATTTGGAGGTTTTGTAGAGATTAATTTAAAAGTAGCCCCATCAGTAGAATTCATTTGGTTTCATTTCAACACACATATATTTTAGAATGCAATTCTTACATTGGGCTTTTCCTCCCCCTTTTTTAGACCCAAATCCTAATCTTCAGAAATATTGAGTATTCATGTCCAAAGAGAAATATGCTTTAGCCAAACTTCCCCTCTCCTTTCACTCCCTCTCACCTCAGCCCACCCTACCATCGTGGTCACTTGCCTCATCGGTTTTAAAATCACTGACAAACTGTGACCAGAATCCATAAACAGGAGTGTCAGATTCAGGGACAGCACACGGGAGTTAATGTCTCAAGTTCAGGTTCACCTCACTGAATGATGCAAAGGTTAACACCTCCACGACCTGGTTTACAGCAGGGAATTGCCACATGAAAGAACTATTGAAGAGCCCCTTTTAAAGAAGCAGAGGCCAAGTGTAACAATAATCACAGCTGATAAAAGCAGCTGAAAGAAAGGGCAGAACAATTTTCTTACCTTCTAGAGCTTCGGCTCCACAGAACAAATCAGGTTTCCTGAGAAGTTTTCTGAGAAGAATCAAGTATATCATTTTATGTGCACCAACTACTATAATCTGAAAGCAATTTAATAAAAATATGTGAAGACTTATTGACAGGTTAATCATATCCTACAGCCAGAAAATCTATCTTGGAATGCACAAACACAGTAACTAAAAGCAAATTGCCCATTTTGTCTGTGGTTAGAGAGAAGAGTGCAACTAGAAGGATACAGCTTCTGTTAGTGCACACTTTCAGAAGGCTTTGCCTAAAGGGAACAGCTAAGGATTTTATTAGGCCTTTATATGAACCTGCTGCTCCTCAGGCAACCTCTTGTAATTGATGGATGGTTTGAGTTGGCATGAACAGGAAACACATTGGCCCATCATTAGTCATATGTACACTTAAAGTGATTTGCACTGGGGAATATTTCACTTGTTTCTGTTTGACTTTACATCTGTACTACCTGTGAGACTGTGAGCATAGCTTACTCCATCTTGAAGCCCTTACCACTTGCTATGTGTTTTGTGTGAACCTTGCGCACAAAAGTTATACAGCAACTAGGCGCAAGGTAGTTAGAACAATAGGTGGGAACAACCTCCTGACCACGAAGAAGGAACTTAATGATTAAGTACTGGTGTGGCAACAGCCAGTCTGGCTACCTATCACAAGACCATCAAAGATAGTAGTCCCCATCATAAGACACATGGAGTTAGTGATGGTAGTTTGTTTCTTAGTAACTACCTCTTGGCTTTTTTTCCCAGTGCTTTGTGTGAACTGCCTATATAAACTTGAACTCGACCAAGAGGCAGTAAAAATGCATGAGCCTCTGGGTTGACACCCACTCAATACATCTCCTGTATGTAAATTACCTTTTAACAAAATTCTTTGCTTCACCACATGGAATTGCCTGCCTCATTTTTCAGTCTAAAGATACCTTCTCAGTTTGGTGGACGTTTTGTCTTTGGTCCACTTTCAGACACTAACCTTTTTAAAAATCCATACATCTTATAGATATTTCAGAAGCCATATTATCCTCCTCTTCCAATGAAGCAAAATTTTTCAGTTTAATAAGGCTATTCATAGAGAGGTTTAAAGAGTTGGTGGATTTTAATATGTATTAAATACTTATACATGCACATGTGCATGTGCATCATATGAAACTGCAAATGTTTTCCATAGTGAACTGAATTTTAATTTGCTTTGGGTATATTCCTTCTGATTCTTACCTAATATTGATTGTCTATTTCTGACATTTCTATTTTTAAAGTTTTTTTTGAGAAAAAGTCAACATGAATGACACTTAACTAGGATGTTTGTACACTGACATTTAGAATTTTATGTTAGATAAGAGAAAATGCTATGTGGAAATTAAGCAGTGGGATTTTGTAGTACAGTGAAGAAATGTATGTATCAAATTGAATCTTGTTACATAAATTATATTTCCAATTTCAATTGCAAAGTCTACTTGGTCTTGCTCCATCAGTGATGTTCAGGTAAAATAGACATAGTCAATGCCTTAGACTCAGACAATAAGGCAAAGCAACATACAGTGATCTGCACACTGGGTTAGCTGGGGTTTCATTGTATTTGACTTCTTCGATAGCTTTGTTTTAGAGAGAGCATGTATGTGTTTATTTTTTAAAAGTACATATTGTAAATATTTGCCAAATATAAATATTCTACCTTGCAATGTCAAATACAAAATTGAAAACACAAAGTCTTAGTTCTAAGTGGAAGGCAAATACAAGTTGTTGTTGGATGTGTATCTATCCAACAGAAGATCCAGGCACTCACATAGGGTTTGAGCTCTTTGCTGGGTACATCTTTGCTAAGACTAATGTGATTCATCAAAGAACATCAGTGTGTTAGTAAGCAGAGTGAGATGGAAAAGGTTTCATGTATGAGATGTTGATGTAAGACTTAGCTGGTTAGAACTGACCTACAGCAAGCTACGACTGGGGACCCTGGAAACACAAAATTGAAATGCCACACCATGCGGTCTTCATCAAGTGACAAATTTCAAGAAATGGGTACTACGTTTATGGCATTGTGCCTCTTGCCTTGATTTGTGGCATGGAGCTTCTGTTGCTACTGCTATTGTAGTTCTTAATTGATTTTTCAAAGATTCCTGTGGAGTGAATTTCCCAGAAGTATTTTTTTTCCTACTATCAGAAGCTTACAGTCTTCACATTCATGTTTATTTTTAAATTGCTAAACTACATTTTTCCATTTCATGGTGATTTTTAACATTTGCAAAAGGCGGCATGGTTCCCGCTTGCAGGGCTAGGATAAACTGGAGCCCCCCCTCTCAGGGCAGATGGGCACAGAGTGTGATGGGAGATCTCAAGACCCAGGAGGAGGGGACGGAGGGGTGCTGCCTGAGCAGAGGGAGCAAAGCAAGGCAGGTGTTAAGACTGAGAGGCGTAGCTGAGCGGGTGCTGCTGTTCCTCACATCATGAGTGCAAGGAAATTCTGGAAGGGAGAACTTTCCACCAGCAGCAAGGAGGAGGAAATAAGAGAACAGAAGGGTTTGTGATTCACAGCCAGAAAGTGCTGACATTTCTGTTATCTGATTCCTGGTGTGGAATTTAGCTGTTGGGAAGCTGCTAACAGAGCCACCCAGGGGCAGCATGGAGTGTTTATCATCCCATCCAGCAATAAGGGAGGCTTTGTGCCATATCTACTCTTGTAAAAGGGGTCTAAGAGGCTGTCACTTCATGTGACTGAACTGCATGCTGCCAGGGTTGGCTGTGTCTTCTGCCAGCCACCCTCCACTCCAGTGCACTATGACATTTCTTAATGTCCCTCTTCACCCTTCTCAGAAGACATATCTATTGGATCTATCATGTTGGATCCCAGTGGGGAAGTCTTTACTTACAATATGTGTGCTACGGCCCTAACAACCAGGAGAGTAACACAGGAGTTGTCCAAAGTTGTCAGCATACAAATGGAAGCTGGCAAACATCAAACAAAGAACAGGAGGTAGGAGCTGTGTGGGAATTAGGCTAACTGTTAGCAACAAGGTCCTGTCCCACCCTTGCTGTTATTCGCAACCTGGACCCCACTGCACTGGGGCAAACATGTCCTGCCCACCCAGTGTCACTCAAGCATAGCCTTGGCTTCATACAGGACCAACTTCACGTGGGGGAGTGAGGGGGACACTTTGTGCTGCATGCCCACTGCAAAAGTAAATGCTGACCTCCATAGCAACAGTGGGCATGATGGTCCTTTCTAATCCTGGGGAGAGCTGATCCCATAAGCCAATATGGCTATCCAACACACCTCTGCCCATCCATGGAGTCTGCCCCTCTTTGTTTTCACTAACTCTCTGGGACTATCTGGCATGATGATATCCTCCTCTACTCCTGGAAAATTAAGTCCAGCACCCCACTTGATGAATTTATCCTGAAGTGGTCCTGTGTGCTAATCATCAAAGGCAGGAGAGGCATCAAGAGGGACAAGCCCAGAAGGGAGCTTCACACAGGCAGAGCCACGTTTCCAAGGCCCAAACATGCTGCCACCACGCACAATGAGACTCCCAGCCTATTCCCGGCTTCACGATCTCTGTGACATTATGTTATCTCTAAACCATCATGTAAGAAGACAGTGTGACACATGACACAGCCATTAGACTTCAGGCTTCGACTTGTTTTCCCTAATGATCTCCAAGCAACATTTCATGCTCCCCTTGATGAGTAGTGTTTCAGTTGCCCAGTTTAGTTACAGTTGTACATTTCTGCACTAAATTTTCCTTTGGTGCAAAGACTGTATGATATCTTTTTATTGTCCTTTTCCCAGCAATAAAAACCTACAAATTAAAAAGTGAGCTCAAATTATTAATGGACACAAAATTACAGTCAGATAGCAAAAATAAGTTCTATGGGTGTATTGTAGAGCGAGGCATCAATAATTAACAATAATTTACTGCATGTTATCAAATGGCTAGAAGAGAGGAAATCAAATGTCTACATCACAAAGAAATGATTAAGTTTTGCAGTGATGAATATGCCAATTACCCTGATTTGATCAGTACGCATTGTATATTCATGTATTGAAATATAACTCTGTACCCCATATATAAGTATAATCAATACATTTAAATAAAAATAAAATCAAATAAAATATTTAAAAAATAAAAATAAAGCTGCTCTCAATGGATTCTGAATCAAATTGCTGAATTAGAAGGAAAAACAAATATTTCCACCAGTTGTATGCTCTGCCGTTTCATGGGTACCTATGTCCACTCAGCACTGATGCCTGCAGTACCCAAGACCACTGCTGAGCATATCAGAAAGTAAAGTGAAGATGCAGATGTAGCCATGACATCAAAAGTAGCTGAGCAGAGAATCTAGATTAGTTTTTTGAAGAGAAAAGAAAACATACGTATTACACGTACAAGCAGTGACCATGATCACAGGGAAAAGGTATTCATTCCTATTCTGCATGAAAACAGAATTTATTGAAGGAATGAGATTAGAGAATGAGGCGTTTCAGTGAAATATTTGTTCTGTAAAAGTTAACTTCTCATTAGAAAAACAGTATGACACACTTACCTTAATAAAAATAAATTGATGTTAGATTTGAGTTAACTAGATTTGATGTGGATCACTTTGGGAGACCTGACGTCAGAGAATAAGGACCTAACAAGCTGTATGTCAGAGCACTGACACCCATCGGTCCTTCCAGAGAGCGGTGACGAGGGAGGCGGGGCCCTCTTCCAGCCGCGTGGGGAGGTGTCGGCAAAGGGCAGAAGGGAGAAAGTCAAGCCCGCCTCCTTTTAAGAAATAGCTCAACTATTCATTGAAACAGTTAATACATTCTTCAAAGTCGAAAGGGCCTGAATGTGTCAAGTGAAATATTTATTACTATTTTGAATGTATTGAATGCTCAATTTAATAAATTTATATTTAATATATAAAATTTAGAAAACCAATGTTTCTTGAGAATTTAAATATTGATTACAAATTTGATTAATTATATGTCCAAAAAGTTTTTTAATGATAATAACAAATTTAGCAAGGCATATTTATTTCAATAGTTCAAACATCTGAAGCATCAGAAAAATAAACAAATGTAATTATAACAAAATATATTTCTTTGCTTATATTCAAACTAAACTACCAACACCATGAATTTATTTTATTTCTTTATTACTTTTGTACAGTTTTCTTTATTTGTTGGGTTATTAATATGCTTATTTTGATAACCAGGGGTTAGGTAGTAATACTTTGATTCCTCCCTGGGTCTATGGTAATCTTACCAGACTCAGAGAAAAAGAATCCTTTCTCAGGCCAGCTGCTGTTCAAGAAGCTGAGATACCCAGCAACCAGACATGATTTCTCCTCCCAAAGAAATTCAACCTGGAGCTGCAAATCATCAACCTGCATTTTCTTTTTATAATTAAATTTTAGTAAGACCTTTTTTTATGGAAGGAATATTTAACATAAGATCTGACCTCTTAAAATTTTTTCGAGTGCACAATACAGTATTGTTAACTATAGGCACAATGTTGTGCAGACCTCCAGAATTTCCTTGTCTTCTATAGCTGAAACTTTATGCTGTTGAATAGCAAGGGAGATGGGGACTTGCTATTTAACAGGACTTTTTAATTCTAGACCTTCTACTTTGGTTTCAGTTTTGCCAACATGAGTCATATTCCCCCTGAAGTGGGTTGAATAGTGACCCCCAAAAGATATGTCCACGCCCTAACTCTTGCAACCTGTGGATGTGATCTTATTTGGAAAAAGAGTCTTTGCAGATGTAACTAAGTTAAGATTTTGAGATGAAGATATCATCCTGGGTTATCTGAATAGGCTCTAATTGCAATGACAAGTATTCTTATTTTATATATATCAGGGAACATTTGACCCCCAAAAAAAAAAAAAAAAAAAAAGGAGGAGGCAATGTGACCACACTAGAGAGGCAGAGGTTAGAGTGACACAGCCACAAGCCAAGGATCACCTGCAGCAACCGGAAGCCTATTTTAGAATCTTTCCTGGAGTCTTCAAAGGGAGTAAGAACCTGCTGATCCTGGATTTCAGATTTCTGATCTCATGAATTGTCGAGAATAAATTTCTGTTGTTTTGCACCACTGTTTGTGGTAAATTTCTTACAGCAGCCACAGAAAGCTAATACACCCCCCCAAAAGTACTTTTATAATATTACTTGGCCTGCATTACATAGTTCAGAGATCATACTTTAGGGTATATTGCTGTCTATAGTCTGCACACATCATTAAAAATTTGTGTATTCCTCCTTGGTATTATATAATAACTAGGAGAGCCATAGACAGCTTTCCTTTCCTGGTGGAAGGATTAAACTACATAATTAGTTCTCCTCTTCAGGACACTTAAGAAATTCATCTTGTGGAACACAGAGCTCTTTCTCTATTTGCAGGTTAGCTATTACAAGTTAGCTAATCCTTCCTGTTTAAGGTTCAGTACCTACTTTTTCTCGGATTCTGTGGCTTGCTTACATTTGTTTGAGTTTATTTTCTCTCACATACATGGATAGACGTGCATATTCGTTATTTATAAGTAGACTTAGAATTAATGGAAGAAACACACATTTTAACATCACCTTCTTGATAAGATCCATAAAACAATTAAAACCATTTCATTATATTCATGCTCTTTTTTGTTAGCACCTGTCTGTGTTATTCTTACTGACTTTTCTCTCCTAGTATCTTTATGACCCATGGTTTTATGGAGTCACCTTACAGAAATACAGAAGTTCACCACACCAGGATCATGTCTGAGGCTCTAGTGATCACAACTTGGCCAGTGGGGGTCCCTTTAGGATGTTCCCTTTGTCCTTTCAGCACAGCCCCTTGCTTTTGGACTGATTTTACAGATCCATGCTGATTTTTCCCTGCTGCAGACATGGAATCAGCTACCCTACAAGGACTCCTGGTTCCTTTTGGTGAGAACAGACTAGAGACTAAAGTCTGGGCACTGGAGGAAGCAGGTGGTGGAGACAGTCCTGTTCCTTTGGACCATGTTTAGTAACGACAGATCTGGGAAACACATGTCTTGGTTTTTTTTCTTTTTTGACCAGTAAGGGGATCACAACCCTTGGCTCAGTGTCGTCCACACCACACTCAGCCGGTGAATGCACCAGACATCCCTATATAGGATCCAAACCCGCGGCCTCAGCGCTATCAGCACCGCACTCTCCCGAGTGAGCCACGAGGCTGGCCCAGCACATGTCTTCCTAAAGTCCTGCATGCACACTGGCGTTTCTAATAGTTCTGGTCATTCTCTATCTGTCCCCTGCACATATCCTCTACCCTGCTCTGCTCTGCCCGGTGCTGCAGGAGGCTGAGAGCTGGGGCAGTCAACGCGAGGGCTCCCTTACCCCTGAGCTGGCAGCTGGACTCTGAAAATGGAAGGAACTAGCAAGGGGTCAGGGGTGGACAGGGTATGCCTTGCTAGTGCACCCCAGCCTCATGCCACCATCAGGGCAAAGGCTACACCTCACTTTACTGCCCCTGAGATGGCCCCCTGCCAGAATCCAGCAAGATCCTCTTCTCTCTTTGCCCTTCAGGCCTCCCTGCTGGGGTGAGTCTCTCCCCACCCTGTATTGATCCCCTTAACCTGCCCACAGTTCTCTCTTTGGTTAAACCTCCCAAGCAGATTTTTTTTTTCCCTCATGGGCTGGTGACTAAAATTCTAACTTAACACAATGTGTTCTCGTATACCCTTATTTTCTTCCAGTAGATGGTTTCATCAACTGAAATTTACTTTTACATTGACAGGAGTCATGTTTTCATTGTTTGTTCTATGGTGAGGCTTACAATTTCTTTGAAGAAATGCAACTTTTAAGTTTGCCCACTTAAACAAAGAGAACAAATTGGGCGAATCAGTGGCAAACTAAACTGACACCATGTAAAGCAGTTTCTCTAAGGCTAGGTGAGCCCCAGGGGTCTTTTGCACATCCTGAAAAGCAGTGCTCTGCAGATTTACTACATATACTAAAAGAGTTTTATTACATACAATAAAACTAAGGGGTTTCCCATCAGTTCCTGTCCTGCCTGCCTTTCAAGTGATCAAATTGCCCAGTGACCCAAAAACAGCAACGGTGTCTAAAATGTGGGGAAATTGAGAATCAAACAATTTCTCTTCATACCGAAATGGGGAGCTGGGTTTTGTTAAAATAAACTTCAATTTTTGGAATAGTTAAAGATTTGCAGAAAAAATTGTGAAGATAGTGCAGAGATTCCATATATTCCACACTCAGTTTCCCCTGTTATTAACATCTTACATGGTACATTTGTTTCAGTTAATCAGCATGACATGTTATTATTAACTAAAGCCCATAATTTATTCAGACTTTCTTTGTTTTTATCTAATATTCTTTCTCTGTTCCAGGACACCATCCGGGAAAACACATGACACTTAATCATCTTGTATCCTTTGACCCCTCTAGACTGAAAATTTCTCAGACTTTCCTTGTTCTGATCACATTGACAGTTTGGGGGAGTAGTGGTCAGGTATTTTGTAGATTGGGGTTTGTCTACTTTTTTTTTTTTTAATTAGACTGGTGTTATGGGATTTGGGGAGAAATACCACAGACGTAAAGTATTCTTTTCACAACATTATGTCATGGTACGTACCATCAACATGACTAATCAGGTGATCTCGATCATCTGGCTGAGGTAGTTTGTCAGAAGTAAATCACCAGGCACAGCCCACACCTGAGGGTGGGGAGTTATGCTACCTCCTTGAAGGCAGAGAATCTTCACAAATTATTAGAATGATTCTGTATGAGAGACTTATCTCTTCCTCCCCATTTGCTTATTTATTCAATTATTGATTTATATTAATGTGGTCTCATGGATATTGATACTTTGGGTATCCAGCGCTACTTCATTTCTTCTGTTGTTCAAATTTCAGCTTTGGCAATTGGGAAGGAATTCATACAGTTGGCTCCTGAGTCCCTTTAACATACCCCGTCTTTTTCTTCTTTTCTTTTCTTTAATTTTTTTTTTTTTTTGAGTAATTCCTTCCTTTCTGACACTACACAATGCTCCAGGCTTATCTTACATATTTCCTGCTTCTGTCCTAGGATCAGCCAAGGTGGGAGGCAGGATTTTATAAAGTAATGTTTAACACAGATAAAGTTGAATTCCTCTATTTGTATCTAAAAAAATAATTAATACCCAAACTTTTGGGTGTGGAAGAGAGAGACTGAAGATGCAAAGAAATAGTCACGTGGTGGAAGCTGAAGCCATACTTGACAACCAGGAACTGTGTTAAGACAGTTAAAGTCTCTGCTAGTAATTCCACTCTTTGTGCTTCCTCAGTGACAATTTCTGCTCATTTTTTTTTTTATTCTTGTGAATATGCTACACTGTCTTGGTTCTTCACATACCTCACAAATTTTTTGTTGAAAACTGAACAATTTGAATATTATATTTCCTATCGACTGAACTGTGTCCCCCACGCCCAAATTCATGTGTTGAGGTCCCAACCTCCAATGTGACTGCATTTAGAGAGACAGCATATAAGGAGCTAAGTAAGGTTGAATGAGATCATAAGGAGGGAACGAAGCCTCAACCATATTCTCCGACGTTGCTCCCATTTGAGGTTTGCCTTTAGCAGGGAATAATTTATGGGAGAAAACGTCTTACTGTATCTTTGATCCTTGCAACAAGCTTCAAGCAAATCACATAAACAGAGATGAAGAGTCATCTGCCCAAATTAGCGTGCCTTGATATGAAGACATAACCAAAGCTGAAAAATTTACTTAAACATCTTGACTATGTTCTGGTTTGAGGAACATTATTCTTAGACTCAATAAATTAAGTATACGTTTGTGCTAGTCCTCAGGATGTGAGCACCAGAATGTTTTATATCCTAGTGTTCGTCAATAACTGGCACTTACTAAGTTCTTCATATGTACCTAGAACCTCAATAAATGTTCTGTGTTGTTTATTCCACTGATTCCTTTTGATATGGGTACTTACTCTTTACAATGAATAAACTGAGACTTGGCTAGGTTAAATCAATTACCTTATGTCACACAATGAGTACACAGCAAAGCCAGATATTCTGACTCCATAACTATTCTTAGAAATTAATAAGCCCATGAGAATTAAACATTCCTTTTTCATATGAGGCTTGATGAAGACAGACATGAAAAGTAGATTCTTAGTTACTGTTTATTGACTTTTTAAAGCTTACCACCCACCAATGTCACCTAAAGTAGAAGGGAGAAAATAAGGTAGAGGGGACAAAGAGCAGCTAGATTTCTTTGAATATATTTTGTTTCATAGATTTGACTTTGAAACTGCGCAAATCAAACAGGTATATTTGGTTATCTAACTGGCAGCATAACCACTCAGAGCAGAACTACACTAAGTGACTTAAAAACACAAGAACTTGACTATATGTCCATAATAGGACATACCCGAAGGACAAAAGAAAAATCCTGCAAAACTCTAAAACCATTTTCATGATGGTGGTGGCAGCAGCAGTGCTGTTCTGTTACACAAATCAAATCAAATATGTTTAGGTTGGTGTTGCAAACTCAGATTTTCAGCCTGGATGAAAGGAGACAAATTAAATGAGGGTAAATAAAAACCCCATATCCAGAGTTTGGATTGGAAATATCACTGTAAACTCCCAATTAATCTTTTAAAAAAATATACATGCGCGCACACACACACACACACACACACACACACACACACACTCTCACACACACACACTGTATTTCCTAGTCCTGTATACCAAAAAGTCCTAGAAACAAAGACCGACACAGTGGTGAAGACATCTCATATCACTGCCTTCACACAGGCTACTTATTGTGGAAAGTAGGACTCCTGTAGAAATGGCTGGTTCTGGTGTGCAAGAAAAGCCTGGAACATCTTGTCACACCAGAAAGCAAGGAAATTGTCAAGACTACTAGCGTTTTGTCAAAAGGATGGAGGAACTAACTTGAATAGGTTCCCACTGGTCAAAAATGAAACGATTTGAACACCAACTAAGATAACTACAATGGATTGAAACACATTAAATATGATTTAATCCAAAAGTTCATAATGATACTTTTTAAAAAACCAACTCAATAATCAACCTTGGATATATGATACAGAGCCAACTCATTATTTTAAAACTGGTTTTATAAATGTTGGGAGAAGGAATCAAGCAACTATCAGCCTTCCCTGAAAAATCTGTATATCAGAATAACCAGTTAAAAAGGAGAAAGTTTCTTTCTTGAACTATCCCAGCTTTAAATGAATGAAGTGAGATACAGTATCACATTTTTCCAATACTAGTGAATTAATGAGTCTAGGCAAAGATTATCAATGGCTGATAACCATCACCAAAAAAAGAGACAACCAGACATTATGTGCCTCCTGAGACAAGGACGCCTCTATGAAGTAGTCTAGGGGGGAAAAAAAGAATGAAATCAAGCCTGACCTGATCAAACATCTATCTACCAATTCGTAGCAACAAATCAGAGGGCTGTGTTTAGAATTCCATGGGGGTGAAATAAACAAAATCCAGACTCTGGGAAACCTTACAAACTACTCAGTTTCTTCAACAGAAAAATTGATGCAGGAACTAACCGAGAGGCAAAGAGAGGAAGAATATCAAAATGTGGTCCTCATTCGGATCCCAATTTAACAAACTTTAAAGAACTATGTATTCGAAGGCCCCCGGCGGCGCGGGCAGAGTGTGGTCCCCGGGATACAGACGCCGGCGCCTCTGCAGGCTGAGCCCCCGGGACCCCCGGGCTCCCCTCTGCCCAATGGTGTCCAGTGATTCGGAGAGCACTGACCCAGCAGTTAGTCCTGAAGCTGAATCGTGTGACTATTAGGCGTGTTGTTTTAGAAAAGATTGGAAATAGAAGTATGACCAGAGCATCACAAGCAGCTGAGAAAGCTCAGAACACCAAAGCACTGAACATCAAAACAGCAAATATCAGCAAACCACTGAAATCTGCAGCTCTGAGAAAGTAGCATAGACGGTGATGCTGGCCCCACATTACTGCTTGAATCGGAGAAGAAAAGGCAATAGGAAAAAAAAAAAAAAAAAAGGACCAAAAACTTATGAAAGACACAAAGAAAAAACTTTTTCCTCCTGTGACCTCCATGACACCTTCTCTGGGATCCCTTCACTCAATGTCTTCTTGGCTGGGCCTTCTCTCTACCTTCCTGTCAAAACTGAGGCCATGGTGTTTTGTATAAAAATAACTTCCAGGGCCAGCCTGTGGCTCAAGTGGGCGAGCGTGGTACTGACAACACCAAGTAAAAGGGTTAAGATCCTCTTACCGGTCATCTTTAAACAAAATAAAATAAAAAAAATAATAAAAATCATTTCCACAGTTGAAGGATATAGCTAGATGTTCCAGTTTTAGAAATTATCAGGGATTAATGAACAAGAATTGCTTCTAACTCAAATGCAGGTTTAGTACCCCTTATCTGAAATGCTTGGGACAAGAAGTATTTCAGATATCAGATTTTTTAAAGATGTTTTTGCAGATTCTTTAAACAGTCCAAAATGCTCCTTTGAGTGTCATGTCAGAGTGTCATGCTTAAAAAGTTTTGGATTTTGGAGCATTTTGAATTTTGGATTTTTGGATTAAGCTTTACACTCCTATCTGAGAAGCACAGTAGTGAAGGAACTGTTAAGTCCACAATTTAGGTGGACCCCCACCTTCTGGCAGGGGAGCCCTTCTTGTCTGTCTCCGGTCAGCCCTCTGGCTTTCACTTTGTCACCTGGTGTACCTGCAGAGTGATCGCTGTTACCTTACAGCCAATCCCTGAAGTTGTAGAAATGCCAGTTGAGCACACAGGTTTCTAGCAGTTCTCCTGAAAGATGACAATATAAGCCCTGTGTCCATGAAGGCAGATGTTCTCCGAGATCTAACCCGAATTCATACCATCCTTTCCGCAAAACTGGAGGGCAGCTTTGTTTCTTTGTAGCAGATGATGCTGCTGAGTCACAAAGGGCCTTGGCGGGGACCTTGAAGGGTTCTAGCCATCCACAGGTATTCACAGAGGCAATGTTTGGAGAAAACTGTTTTTTGCTAACTAATGAGAACTTGCTATGTACTGAGTAGTTTGAAAGGAAGGAGAAGGCTTTTTACTAGCCCTCTGTCTGCTAGGCGCTGGGAAAACAAGTTGAATAAACCATTCACTCAGCCCCAGGTAGCCCCCAGTCAAACTGGGGAAGCTAGGAGTCAAAGTGTGGGTTACCTCTAGCACAGAGAGAAACAAGCTCAGGAGATGCCCTGGAAGCCACAGCTAGAAATTCAGATGAGGTTCTAGATTTGCAGAGTTGATTTAAACGACAAACTCTGTGGTAGTCATTATTCAAGTAGAAGAATGTTTTATGACCTAACTTACCCCGATACCAAAACTATATATAAAAGGGGAATAAGCACAACTCTTCACGTTTTTTTTTTTTAAAGAGTGACTTTTATTTTTAATTATATGGGAAACAGTCATAAAATAGCAAAACAATACAGGAGTACATAGAGTTCATAGAATAAAAGATCAACTCATTGTCACTACCCCTAATTTCAATTCCAGTGCATTCCTCAAGCTGATTACAGTAACTGACCTTGCTTTCTACAATTGCGTGTGCCTCTGTGCACACATGTACATGTTTATTGCTACAAATCATGAGCTGACCGGAACCAACAGTTTTTCTTGGAGTCCTTCCCTGTTGCCCTTAATTGATATTGTTCATCTATCATAAATTTGGTAAATAAAGGAACTCTGTGATTTATTTTTAAAAAAACCCTAAATATTCAATTAGAGAAATGTGAAAACATACTGAATGTATGATGATATTATGGAATTATTGCTAATCTTTTGTAAAATAATGGTGTTATGATTAGGAAGCTGGAGTACTTTATATATATTGGAAAAATTCAAAATAAAAAGTTTAAGCATTCTCACCATTGCCCCAGATGTTCTTGCTTATGGTCACACAGTAATTTGTGAGGCTTAGGTTGAAATACTGTGAATTAAGCTATAAAAAGACCCCAAACAGATGACAATTATTGTGCGTTTGCAAAGCTACTTTTTTTAAAAAAAAGAGACAGAGACATTTTCTGATGTTCATCAGTAGTTGAAGCCCATAATTCTCAGTCCTCATTGCCATGAAAGTATTCCCTAAGTGTCCCTAATCTGCTTTGATATCCAGGAATAAAAGTTGAAATGAACATAAACGTTAATCTTGTACTCAGCACTTTCATCTGGGACATCGTACCTTTAGGGTCATTTCACTGAGCAGCTTTGAACGAATGGCAGAGAATTAAAATTTTTTCTTGGCTGTTATAGTTAGCTTGAATTGACCATAAAGTTCGCTGGGTGTGTTGGAAATAAATCAATCCAATAACATTTTTTAACAGCATTCATTGTTCTTGAAATCTAACAACCTGAGAACCAAAAGTGGATCAGCATGAAGGCCTTCCAGTCTCCTCGGTGACTTTGATTCAGAAGACACAGAAGGTACATTAGCCCCCAAACCAATACATTGTTTTCACACTAGACAGCCTTTCCCACAATATTAAATAAATCAGCACTTTTCCTTTTTGTTGTGAAATATCTTTAATTATTGTTGGGTAGTTTCAAAATCTGTAGAAAATTGTCTAATGTAACAGGAAAACAAATTAGAAATAATTGTGTGAGCTATGCCAATGACTAAATATAACACAAAGTTTGATTTTCTTAATTACTTCTAAAAATTATCCAGACATTTGTAAAACTGGAATAATAATAGTACTTTTTTACTAGCATTTTTGGTGATTAAATTTAATAAGAATGACGATAATGGTGATAGTACTGACAGCTAACATAGTGTAGGATTATTATGTTCCAAACATGTGTTCAGTGTTTTATGTGTTTTATCTCATTTGATCCTCATAACATCTTATCCCTGTGAGGAAGGTTATATTAAATCCTATTATAGTTGTTTTGCAAATGAGCAAAGAGGCTTAGAAGTTTAGTTTAGTTTTACCTAGTTTCATCTATGAAATGGCAGGACCAGTACTAATATACTGCAGAGCTAACGATAAGCAAACTTCTTTGACAATTCCCCTACAAATGACCCACAATAGTGAACTTCACATATACACATTTAAACTTCAAATATTCTCATATATGTTACACAAGGACACTTCAAAAAGTTTGTAGAAAAATAGAATTAAAAGATAAGATGACTCTTTCCGTGAACTTTTTGAAGTACCGTCATATTGGCAAAACATTAATATGGGCCCTACTACAAAGATGCGGTGTCCCAGTACTAACCAGCCTGGGACACACAAAAGAAACTGGACTGCACCAAAGTGGAAAAGTAGTTATCCACGTTAGAGGTTTCACTAGGTCTTTAGTATGAAAGACATAGAAATTGATATTGGAATATCACTATCATTTGTATTTCTTTTGTATAGTTATAGTTAGATTATATAGTACAGTGCATTTGTTTTTAACTCTCTAGTAGTCTCAGTTTGTTGTTTTTACTGTTCTCATGAAATGTTTCCATCTGTGTTATGGGTAGATGTTTAGAACAAATCTGATACCCTTAAAACAGGCTTACAATCTCCTTTGAATGTATAAGGCCCTGTGAAAGGAAACCGACTGAAAACCTCCCCTTGGCACCCTGTGGAATCTCTCCAGTTCTCCTTTCTATTTGCCCCTAGAAGGAACTCCCCTCCCTGCTGAGCCCAGTTCTAGAAACCACACTTGGGGCTAAGTTTTGCCTCTCAGTCAAGCCCCTCTTGGATTGGCAGCTCTGGACTGCAGTTTGGGTCTCACCTTTGCCCTCGGGTGCTCCCCTTGGGCCCCTGGGCTCCATGCCATGGAACTGGGGAGCGGACGTGCACCATGCCCTGTCGAGCCACGCAGCAGCCTGAGCCCTGGCCAGGACAGCCCCCTGGGGATAACAGGGCAGCCAGGGCAATGGCGTGTCTGGAAGAATGTTGTCTTCACAAAGAAGCTTATTTCTGATGGGATTCATTTATTTATTAAAAGTGAATCAGCTCCAAAATATGCAAAAACATTGTTTTCCATCCTCAGAGTTCAGAAGCAACAGAGAAAACAATGAACAATGACAGCAAAATCTTGAAATAAACAACAAAAAAGTGCCTTCCATCTTTGGCCTCCGATGTCCTGATGAGAAATCTTATGCCAATATGACCCTCAGATGGCTTTTCTCCTCCACAAATCTTTATCCTAATATTCTGAAATTCCAGAATGATGGTCTAGGTCCAGGCTTCTTGCCCTCATTCCTAGTTGGCATGGGGTTGCTTCTGTTCATTTGAGGTACAGGGTTACCTTCAACTATATAAAAGTTCTTGTATTATTTCTTTGGCAAAAGGAAATAATTTCCCTCCTTTTGGCTGTCTTTCTGGAAATCCTTTCAGATGTTTGATCTCCAGTATCGATCATCTATGTCTTGTCTTTCTTCTCAAATTTTGTATATCCTTGTCTTTTGGTCTGGGAGATTCTTCAGATTTACCTTCCAGGCTTCTACTGAATATGGTTACTTGGACCATTACACGTTTGAGTTCCAGGAGCTCTTGTTCTTTCTTTCCATAGCATCCAGCTTTTACTCAATGGATGCCATGTCTTTTTAATCACTTCTTTAAGTTTTGTTGGTTCTCTGCTTTTCTCTTTCAGTCTATAGACCTTCCTGATGTGTCTGGTGATCCTTGGTTGTCTGTTAAGACATAAGAAAACCGAACATGAAGGTTAGTGGGAGCTCGGGGAGGAGTGGGAGCCTCACTGAGCCGCAGCTTTGCCTGGGTGTGCAGGCCCTAGGCTGGGGCACAAATGTTCAGGATGCAGAAATGTTTAATATCTGACTTTATGGTGCCAGTCCTCACAGAAGCTGCCCTAGCTTTCTCCAAAGAGTGAGTTTATTTTCTTTATTAAAAAAATCATTGGGCTCTTTTATTTTTCCTTTATTTTACTTGGAAGTTGCATACCTGGTTGTTGGATATTCAGCCTGAAGTGGTGATGGGAGCCCTGTGCTGGCAACACACCATTCTCTCTCACAGACCTTCAATTAATGTCCTTGTCTCAGGCTCAGCCCTCCACATGTGTTCTCTATGGTGGGCTCCTGTGAGCATAGGAAGGTTGTGATTTGCTTGTACTGTTGAGGCATGAATAGAAAGCATGGGCATGTCAATACTACACATGTTGGGTTTAATCACTTTTCAAATATCTTCCAAAAGTTTATGTTATGGTTTGTTTTTAAAACAAAAATATTTGGGGTGTACAGGATGGCATGACAACAGAGCAGCTGGATATAAATTTAGTATTAGTGAAGCAAATATTCACCATAGTGAAATATGCGCATATCCAGTCAGTTTGGAAAGCAAAACCCACATGCTCTATGGACCCTGAGAAAGGACAATTTCCTCAAGTAGATGAAGCTGGGTTACACCCTGTGACTGTGACATATGAAAAAGAATTGCCGAGTACATGTTCAGCAATGCACTGAAGACAGGAGAAATGACCACATCCCTCCAGGTGGACAAAAGAGACTTCAATGGCACAAGAGGCTGGGTGAAGATCAATTCATGGATTATAGAGGACTATTGCTAATGCATTGTATTAGAGTAGGTAGGCAGCATTTTTTCCTTCCTAGTATGATGTTTTATACTCAATTTTTATTTTTATTTTATTTATACTTAGTTAGTATTTTTTTTAATTGTACGTATTTGTGGGATACATTTTCAATGCATGTGTATACTGTACCTTGATTCACTTAGGGGAGATAGTGTATCCATTGCCTAAATGTTCATTTTTTATTTGTGGTAATTATGTTCAATAGCCTCTTTTCTAGGTATTTAAAAATATGCAACATAATATTATTAGCTATAGTCAGCCTAGAACACCAGAACTTATTCTTCCTGTCTATTAATCCACCTCTTCCCCTCCCTCCCAACACCCCTCTTTTCAGGATGCTGGTAACCATTTTTCTATTCTCTATTTCTATGAGAACCACTTTTTTTTAATGCAGATTCCACATACAAGTGAGATCATGTAGCATTTGTCTTTCTGTGCCCAGCTTACTTCACTTGACATGATGGTCTCCAGTTCCATCTATGTTGCTGCAAATGACAGAATTTCATTTTTTCTTAGAGCTGAACAGTATTCCACTATGTATATTTACCACAGTTTTTTTATCCATTCATCTGTTGATGGGCATTTAGGTCGATTACATCTCTTGGCTATTGTGAACAGTGTTGCAATGAACATGGGAATACAGGTATCTCTTCCATTTATTGATTCCATTTCCTCTGGGTATATACCCAGTAGTGGGATTGCTGGGTCATAAGGTAGTCCAATTTTTAGTTTTCTGAGAAACCTCCATACTGTTTTCCACAGTGACTGCACCAATTTACAGTCCTACCAACAATGCAGGAGGGTTCCCTTTTCTCTGCATCCTCGTCAGCATTTGTGAATTTCTGTCTTTTTGACAATAGCCATTCTAAGTGGAATAATATTTCATTGTGGCTTTAATTTACATTTCCTTGATGAATAGTGATGTTGAGCATTTTTTCATGTGCCTGTTGGCCATTTGGATGTCTTTTAAGAAATTTCTGTTTATGTCCTTTACCTTGTTTTGAGTTATTTGGTTTTGTTGTTGTTTTTTTGCTGTTGAGTAGTTTGAGTTTCTTATATATTCTGGGTATTAGACCCTTGTCGGATGTGTAGTTGGTGAACACTTTCTCCCGTTCTGTAGGTTGTCTCTTCACTTTGTTGATTGTGACCTTTGCTGTGCAGAAGCTTTTCAGTTTGATATAGTCCCATTTGTCTAGTTTTGCTTTAGTTACCTGTGCCTTTGTAGTATTGTTAAGAAAAGCACTGCTCACTCCCATTTCTTGTAGCATTTCCTCTGTGTTTTCATCTAGCAGTTTCATAGTTTTGGATTGTAAATTTAGGTCTTTGGTCCATTTTGAGTTGTTTTGTGTATGTTGAGATAGAGGTCTAGTTTCAGTCTTCTGCATGTGGATATCCAGTTTTCCCTGCACCATTTATTGAAGAGGCTTTACATTTTTGCCACTTTTGTTGAAAATCAGTTGACTACAGATGTGTGGGTTTATTTCTGGGCTCTCTGTTCTGTTCTATTGGTGTCAACTTTTCTGCTTTCATGCTGGTACCATGCTGTTTCAGTTGCTATAGCTTTATCTTATATTGTGAAGTCAGATAGCATGATGCCTCCAACTTTGTTCTTTTTGTATAAGATTGCTTTGGCTATATGGGGTCATTTGTGGTTCCATATAAATTTTACGATCATTTTTTCCTGCATATTAAACCCTTGTCTGGTGTGTAGAATTTCTATGAAGAATGTCATTGGTATTTTCATTGGGATTGTGTTGAGTGTGTAGATTGCTTTGGATAATACAGACATTTTGATGATATTATTTCTTCCAACCCATAAACATGGGATATCTTTCCATTTATTTCTGTCTTCTTCGATTTCTTTCATCAGTGTTTTATAGTGTTCATTGTAGACATATTTTACCTCCTTGGTTAAATTTACTCCTAGGTATGTCATTTTTTTGGGTAGCTGTAGTAAGTGGGATTAGTTTCTCGATTTCCTTTTCAGATATTTTGTTTTGGGCATATACAAACACTATTAATTTTTATGTGTTGATTTTGTATCCTGCAACATTAGTGAATTTGTTTATCAGTTCTAGCAATTTTTCAATGAAGCCTTTAGGGTTTTCTGTATACGTGGTCATCTCATCTGCAAATGAGGATAGTCTGACCTTCTCCTTTCCAAGTTCTATGTCTTTTATTGCTTTCTCTTACCTTACTGCTCTGGCTAGGATTTCCAGTACTATGTTGAATAAGAGTGGGGAAAATGGGCATCCTTGTCTTGTTCCAGATCTTAGAGAGAAAGCCTTCAGCTTTTGTCCCTTTAGCATGATATTAGCTGTGGGTTTCTGGTATATGGCCTTTATTGTGTGGCGGTATATTACTCTTATACCTAATTTGTTGAGTGTTTTTATCATGCAGTGGTGTTGGATTTTATCAAATGCTTTTTCTGCATCTATTGAAATGATCACATGTTTTTTGTCCTTCATTCTGTTGATGTGGTGTATTGCATTTACAGATTTGCATATGTGGAACCATCCTTGCATCCCTGGGTTGCATCCCACTAGATCAAGGTGAACAATCTATTTATTAATATGTTATTGGATTCGGTTCCCCAGTATTTTTCTGAGGATTTTCACATCTATAACAAGTTTCCTTTTCTGCTTTCTGTTCATCTTCCTGAACTATAACAGATAAAGTGCTCTGAGACCTATCCTTAGACCTTTCTCTTTTTCTGTTTACACCCATGACCTAGGGGATTTCATCCATAATCAGGCTTTGGACACCATCTTTAGTAAATGCTGTTGTCCTGTGTCTTCCCATGTCAGTCAGGAAGATGGGAGGATATGGGAAAGTGGCACACTCTGACATCATTTACTCTCCAGAGCTGTCCATGGGATCATGATGAGGCTAGATGTCAGCTGAACCTACATCTCTTTCTAGCTTCTCCCCTGTTCCTCTCTTGCTTTCCTTACTTTTTTATAGATCTCATCTGACAGTACTCCTTGAATAAATCATTTAACCAAACATTCCCATCTCAGGCTATACTTCTAAGAAACCTGACTTAAGACATGATCTATACACTCAGTCCCTCAAATTAGTCTCACTAGTCTGGCCTCCCACTGAACTTCCTTATCAGCATTTCTAACCTTACCATGTCTAACAATGACCTCCTTATCACTTTTGCTTTACCAAAACTGCTCTTCCTGGAGCTTGCCTCGCCTTCCTATGTGGAAACGCTATTATTTTATTTGCTTGACCTAAAAACCTTGGAGTCATCTTTGACTCCTCTCTTCGTTTTGCACTCCATGTTCAATCCATCAGCATATCCTGTCAGCTCCTCCTCAATGTATAGCCACAATTTGGCCCCCTCTCTCCATCTCTACTGACCATCTGATCCAAGCCTCCATCATCTCTTGCCTGGGTTATTGTAACAGCCTCCTAATTGTTGTTCCTTCTTCTGCCCTTAACCTTCATTTTATTCTCAATATGGCGGGTACAGTAAGCCTGTTAAAATAAATCTGATCATGTCACTCTTCTGCTCAAAATCTCCTACAGTGTCCCACTTGAGGAGAGTCTATCATTGGTCCTGAGTATCCCTGCCTGTTCTTGCTTAGTGTGCCAAACTCAAAGTCTTATCTGTCTTCTGAGAGTGAGCAACTTCTGTGATGACTATGTAGGCCAGTAAGTTGGTCAAGAAGACCATGAAGTGACTCTCATGTAGCAGCTCCCTTCTTGCAGGGAGGGAGACTGGCTTGTTTGATGATTCCTATAACGTTTGCTACTGGCTCTGAAAGTGCTATGCTCTTGGCTCTAAGTTCCTCTGTAACAGAACACACTGCATGTGCAGGCATCCATAAAGGGCCCTTGTGTTATTTCCATGGGACTTCAGGGACTGTGAGGAACTGGACCCAAACCAATAGGGAGCTCTGGCTACTGCTCTGCTATGTTTGCCTCTGGCCCAGGAGTTGCATGTCTTCTGCCTGTATCCATGAATCAGAGGTCATACTTGTTAGCTCACAAGTAGAGTTCTAGACTCTGGACAGTTCTTGACACCCATCACATTCAGAGTGAAAGCCAATGGCCTACAAGGCTTCACCACTTGCCCCTCCCTGATCTCATCTCCTTCTCTCTTCTTGTTGCCTGTGCTTATCCAGCCACACAGGTCTGGTCTCTTCCCTTTCTTCTGCACATGCTCAGCACTCTCCAGCCTCCAGACCTTTGCAGTTTCTGCTCCCACTAATTGTAGCCCCTCCCACAGTCATCTGCAGGGCTGGCTCCCTTACCTCCTTCATGTCTTTTCTGAACTAACTTCCTGGAGGGCTGCCCCACCTACCCATCCTTCTAACAACTGTAGCTCTCAGACCCTTATCTCCTCCCTTGCTTTCTTCTTCTCCTTGGTATTCATAATCATCAAACCTCTATCTTTTCTTGTTTATTAGTTCCTGGTTTGGTCTCCCTCTAGAATGTAAGCTCCAGGAATGCAGGATTGTTGTTCACTTTATTCACTGCTGTTTCCCCAGCATCTAGACCAGTGTTGGGCACATTGTGGAAACTCAGTGCATGTGCTGAATGAATGGATCTTTGACAAATACGATCTGCTAACTTACATGAGATTAAATCTGTGGTCACATTCTGAAGAATGAGAAGCAATGGGACACACATGAGAAACACACCATAGTGCTTTCTGCATGGAGTCTACCATCTCATCAGGAAAGCAGATACTTATCAAGTAATCACACACACAAATATAAATTGTGGAAAGTGTGATGAAGAAGAAATACTGGAAGCTAATAGACTCCATTAAACGAGACTCCCTCCACAGCATGGAGTAGTCTCTGGGAGGCACCTGCTCAGACAAGGCCTATACTTCTTAACTTACTTTTCATCCAGGTGCAACTATGTGACCAGTTCTCACCAAACGAACATGAAGGGAACTGATGTAGGTCACTTCTGATTGGGATTTTTAAGACAAAAGTGTGCCTTTTCTAACCTCTGATCTGCTGTCTGAAACCAAGAACTGCAAGATTTTAGGAGATGGAGGGAGGAGTGACAGGATGAAAAACACTAGAGCTCCTAAATTGCCACTTACAGGAAGCCCCCTGCCAATGAGGAATACTCATATATTAAACAGTAATGTGCATGAGAAATAAACTTCTGTGATGTTAAGTCTCTGAATGTTTAGAGTTTATTTACTGTAGAAGCAGGTGTCAATCTTCGTAACAGAGGGTAGAACAAAATTTTAGGCAAAAAATTTAGGGAAAAGAATTTTAGGCAAAGCGGGCTGCTTGGGTAAGACATTAAGGCAAAAGAGTATAGTGAGACTTCTACTTCTAGAAAGATGGAGTAAACTCTCATTTTCCTATTTCTTTATTTAACTATAGCTAAAAATCCTATACATTATCTAAAACAAAAATGAAAATACTTTGAAAGGTGGAGAAAATAAAGCAGACCAGCTAGAAACAGTGGGACCCAGGGAACAACCTAGTGGTGAGTTTTGTGAGTTTTCTTCTGTCCACATATATTCTGAACTGAATGCTAGAAAAGCCAGTAGCTCAGAAAGTCCAATAAGTACAGACAAAAGAAAGGCTGAAAGTAAAGTCCTCTTTCTCTATCCAAATGACCATGAAAGAGGCAGCCTAGAAAGATAGAAAATGTTTAGCCTGTAACAGCATGACTCAAACCAATGCCACAAAGAAAACTGCAGTCCCAGCCCAAAATCCCTCAGCAAAGGCAGAGTGGGGAACCTAGACTTCCACCCACACCTGCCAGTAATGACATGCCACTCCCCTTCAAGGAGAGTGGTGTCAGAGAAGCAGAGTTATGAGTTACGACTTTCATCTCTGCTGGATGGTAATGAGGTCCCCACCTCCCATGGTGTCAATGCAAACCATATAGGGTGGAGGAGTAATGAGAAGCCCACTCTCTACTGAAGTGGCATCAGAGAGGGTCTAGAGGAGAGTCATGACTTTCACCACTGACCAATGGTGGTGAGGCCACTGTACCATGGGTTGGTGGAGATCACATAAGAAGCAGTTATGAGGCATTCCTACCCCATCCAGCCAAGGACATGTCAGCAAAGGCACAGTGAGGCTCTGAAATCCCACCCTCAACAGAAGTAATGCAGTGCCCTCCTCATCCAGGGAGTGTCAGTGAAGGCCAAGTGGGAAACTTGGACTTCCATCCTCTTCTGGCAGTAAAGAAGTGGTACCCCGCATCCCCCACCAGTGGAAGGTCAGAGGACACTTGTTAAAAGAGAAGATTTAAATAAAATTCAGAGTCTCATAACATACTACCCAATATTCAAAATACCCAGCATTCAACTGTAAATCACTTGTCCTATCAAGAACCAGGAAAATTTCAACTTGAATGAGAACAGACAATTAACAGGTGCTAACACAGAGATGACACAGAGGTTAGAATTATATAACAAGGATTTTAAAGCAGCCATCATAAAAAATACTTCAATGAGTAATTACAAATACATACGTAATAAATAAAACCATACAAGATCCCAGCAAAGAAACAGCAGACATAAAGAAGAACCAAATGGAAGTTTTAAAAATTAAAAATACAATAACTAAAATTAAAAACTCAATGAATGGACTCAAAAGCAGAATGCAGAGAACACAGTAAAGAGTCAGTGAACTTGAAGATAAAACAATAGAGATTACCTAATCCAAACAACACAGAGAACATAGACTGAAAAAAAAAATGAACAGAGCCTCAGGGACCTGCAGGATGATAATAAAAGGTGTCATGTTCATGTCACTGGTGTCCCAAAAGGAGAGGATAAATAGGATGGGGCTGAAAAAGCACTTGAAGAAATAATTACTAAAAATTTCTCAAATTTGGCAAAAGCCAAAATCCTATCAACTCCAAAATCCTAAAAAGTCTTAAACAGAATAAATTGAGAGAAATCCACTCACAATGCATAATAGTTTAACTTCTAAAAACTAAACACAAATATTTTGAAAGCCATGAGAGAGAGAAAAGACTCCTAACCTACGAGGGGAAAATAATTAGAATACAGCAGATTCCTCATTAGAAGCCATGGAAGCTAGAAGGAAGAGGCATGCGTATTTTTCAAGTGAGATAAAAGAACTGTCAACCCGAAATTCTATATCCAGCAAAAGTATATACTTCAGGAATGAACGGGAAATCAAGATATTCCCAGATAAAGGAAAATTCAGAGAATTTATCATCAACAGACTTAACTTAAAAGAATAGCTAAAGGAAACAGGAAAAAAATACATAAAAAAGAAGGAATCTTGGAACATGAGAAGGAAAAAAAGAATATCCTAAAGAGTAAAAATACAAATAAATAAGATAGACTTACTTTTTCCTTGTAAGTTTTTTAAACTGTGAAAATTAAAGCAAAAATTATAGCATTGCCTGGCATGACTCTTGATGTGCTTGGAAAGGCAGTCAGGCACAGCTTTTCGCCTTTTGCATGGCTGCATAAGAGTGGCCTTGGGTCTGGAACATTTCCTTGCAAAGGGATAAAGAGGCCTCACAGCCAGTGTTGGACTTACTGCCTAGTGAGGAAATGTCTTTCTTTTTTCTAGGCTTGATGTACACTCCTTTGCCTGCTTAAGAATGTACACATGTCAATGGCCCATGGGCACACCCCCAGTTTTCTGTATTTCAGACCCCATGGGAGAAGTGGAGGGACCTTCTACTGCAACACAACCTGTGGTGCATGCAACCTCATTGCCCACATCAGCTGCAGTGTGGATCTGCTGGTCACAGGAATCAAAGCATTGCAAGGGGCTAGATCTATTGCTCATGTTCTTTCTTCTTTTGTAAGTACACACTGTATAACTGGAGCCTAGTGTGCCTGTTTGTTCTCAATGACCTCCAACCATGTATTGGTTTCTTCTCTTAGTAGCACTTCTCTGCCTTTTAATTTTGACCACACAGCCTAGCCTCCCAGTAAACAGTGAAACATAATATGTAAGGAGAATATATTGAAAAAAATTATAAATGGGAGAGGGTAGAGAGATGTAAAGGGAGGTAAGAGTTATACACTTCATTTGAACTGGAAAATGCTAACAATAGTAATCTGTGATAAGCAGTCTTTCCGAAAAATCTATAAATAATGCAAAATAGAATTCTAAGGAAGGAAGAAGAAAACACAAATAGAAAAACAGAACAAGCAGAAAACTAACAAAAATAAATAAAACAGCAGACTTAAGCTCTAACATATCAGTAAGTCGCCGTACATTGAATGCAAATGGTATAAATATGCCTGTTAGAAGACAAAGATTGGAAGAGTGGCTAGAAACAAAACAAAACAAAACAAACTATGACCTAATTATATGCTGTCTACAAGAAACTCACTTCAAGTTTAAGGATATAGGTAGGTTGAAAGGAAAAGAATAGAAAACAATATACCATACAAACGTTAATTAAAAGAAAGTATAAGTAGTTATACTGATATCAGGTAAAATAGACTTCCAAGACAAAAAAATATTACCAAAAAGAATTTTTTTTCGACAAATGATGCCAGAGGAATTGTATGTTTATTGGCACTAAAATGAACCTCAATCTAAATATTACACCTTACACAAAAATTAACTCAAAATGGATATTTATATGTAGAGTATTAAATTATAAAACTTCTATAAGATAAGGAAAAATCTTCAGGACCTAGGACCTGATGAAAATTTCTTAGACAAGATACAAAAAGCATGTTTTGTAAAAAAAAAAAAATTGTGATTAATCATCATCAAAATTAAAATCTTTTGCTCTGCAAAAGACCCTGTTAAGAAAATGAAAAGACAAGGAGAAATGGTTGAAAACCACATATCTGACAAAGGACGTGTATCTAGAATATATAAAGAAGTCTAAAAATTCAACAGTTAAAAAAATTAGAAAATGTGCAAAGGACATGAAGAGATATTTTTCCAAGAGGATGTAGAGATGGCAAACAAGCACATAAAAAGATGTTTAACATCTAGCCATTAGGTAAATGCAAATGAAGATGGTCTTAGTCTATTTGTGCTGCAATAATAGAATACTACAACCTGGGTATTTTATAAATAATAGAAATGTATTTCTCACAGTTCTGAAGGCTGGAAAGTCCAAGATCAAGGAACTGCCAGGTTCAGCATCTAGTGAAGGTCAAATCTCTGCTTCCAGGATGGTGCTTTGGATGCCGCTTTTTCATATGGCAGAAAGGAGGAGGGCAAAAGGGCCTAACTAGTTCTCTCCAGCCCCTTCACAAGGCACTCATTTTATCCATTAGAACAGAGCCCTCATAACTTAATCATGTCCCAAAAAAGGCCTCAACTCTTAAGACTACCACAATGGGGATTAAGCTCCAATATGAATTTTTGAGGCAACACATTCAAACCATAGCAAAGACTACAGTGAGATACCCTACACACCTATTAGAACCGCTAAGATAAAAAGAGTAAAAATACCAAATGCTGGCAATGATGTGAAGAAACTTGATCTACTGGAAAACAGGTTGGCATCTTCATAAAACACTAAACATACACTTACTATACACCCCAGAAATCACACTCCTTGGCACCTACCCAGAGAATTTTAAACACATGTCCCCACAAAATCCTTATGAGAATATTCATAGCAGCTTTATTTGAAATAGCCAAAAACTGTAAAAAATTAAAATATCCTATGAATAAATGTCTGATACCACAAAAATACAAAGAATCATTAGAGATTATTATGAACAAGTATATGTCAAAAAATTTGAAAATCTGGAGGAAATGGATAAGTTTCTAAACATATACAACCTACCAAGGCTGAACCAAGAAGAAACAGAAAACCCAAAGAGACCAGTAACAAGAAAAGAGATTGAAGCAGTAATAAAGTCTCTCAACGTAGAAAAGCCTAGGAATGGATACTGCTGAATTCTACCAAACTTTAAAGAAGCATTAATACCAATTTTTCTCAAACTGATACCAAAATCACAAAGACACAACAAAAAAAGAAAGTGACAGACCAATATTCCTATTGAATATAGATCCAAAAATCCTCAACAAGATATTAGCAAAAAGAATACAACAGCACATCAAAAAGATTATACACAATGATCAAGTGGGATTCATTTCAGGGAAGCAAGAATGGTTCAACATATACAAATCAATAAATGTGATACACCACATCAACAAAATCAAGGACAAAAAAAAATGATCATTTTATTTTTATTTTATTTTATTTTTATTTTTATTTTTATTTTTTGTCGTTTTTTTGTGACCAGCACTCAGCCAATGAGTGCACTGGTCAGTCCTATATAGGATCCGAACCCGCGGCGGGAGCGTCGCCGCGCTCCCAGCGCAGCACTCTACCAGGTGCGCCACGGGCTCGGCCCAAAAAAATGATCATTTTAATAGAAGCAGAAAAAGCATGTGACAAAATTCAATATCCTTCATGATAAAAACAGTCAACAAATTAGGTGTAAAGGAACATATATCAAAACAATAAAGACCATAGATGACAAACCCATAGCTAACATCATCCTGAACAAGGAAAAGTTGAAAGCTTTTCCTCTAAGAACAGGAATAAGACAAGGATGCCCACTCTCACTACTCCTGTTTAACATAGCACTGTAAGTTCTAGCCAGAGCAGTTAGGCAAGAGAAAGCAATAAAGCCCATCCAAATTGGAAAAGAGGAAGTCAGATTGTCCCTATTTGCAGATGGCATGATCCTATATACAGAGTAACATAAAGACTCCATCCCAAAACTTTTGGAACTGATAAACAAATTCAAAAAAGTTGCAGGATACAAAACCAGTATAAAAAATCAGTAACATTTCTACTCACCAACGACAAGCTAGCAGAAAAAGAAATCAAGAAAGCAATTCCATTTACAATTGCTACCAAAAAAAAGAAAAAAATACCTACAAAAAGATTTAAACAAGGAAGTGAATAATCTCTACAATGAAAACTACAAAACACTTAAGAAAGAAATTAAAGACACACACAAAAATGGAAAGACACTCCATGTTCATGAACTGGAAGAATTCTTACTGTCAAAATGACCATAGTACCCAAAGAAACCTACAAATTCAATGCAATCCCCATCAAAATGCCAATGACATTCTTCACAGAAATAGAAAAAAAAATCCTAAAATTCATATGGAACCACAGAAGACCCCGAAGAGCCAAAGCAATCCTGAGCAAAAAGAAAAAAGTTGAATATGTTATATAATCTGACTTCAAAATATACTACAAAGCTATAGCATAGTAACCAAAACAGCATGATCCTGGCATAAAAACAGACACATGGGCCAATGGAACAGAATAAAGAACCCAGAAATACATCCACATATTTACAGCCAACTGATCTTTGACAAAGACACTGAGAATTTACTTTGGGGAAAGGACAGCCTTTTCAATAAAGGTGCTGGGAAAACTGGATATCCATGTGTAGAAGAATAAAACTAGACCCCTATCATTCACCATTTACCAAAATCAACTCAAAATGGTTTAAATACTTAAATGTAGGACCTGAAACTATAAAACTTCTAGAAGAAAACACAGGGGAAATGTTTCAGGACATAGGACTGGGGAAAGACTTTATGAATGAGACCTCAAAATCACAGGCAACAAAAGCAAAAATAAACAAATGGGATTATATCAAACCAGAAAGCTTCTGCACAGCAAAGGAAACAATCAACAGGGCAAAGAGACACCCTGCAGAATGGGAGAAAGTATTTCCAAACTATGTATCTGACAAATTATTAATATCCATAATATTCAAGTAACTCAAATGACTCAATAGTAAAAAATACACACACACACACACAACAATCTGATTTTAAAATGGTAAAAGAAGAACAGACATTTCTCAAAAGAAGACATAGAAATGGCCAACAGGTATATGAAAAAATGCTCAACATCACTAATAATCAGAAAAATGGAAATCAAAACCACATTGAGATATCATCTCACCCCAGGTAGATTGGCTATTACAAAAAAGACAGAAAATAACAAATGCTGGCAAGGATGCAGAGAAAGGAGAACTCTTATACATTGTTGGTGGTATTGTAAGTTAGGACAGCCATTATGGAAAACAGCATGGAGGTTTCTCAAAAAACTACAGATAAGATCCTACAGTCCACCTACTGTGTATATATCCAAAGGAATGGAAAACGCCTGCACTCCTATATTTATGATGGTTCTATTCACAATAGCCAAGAGTTGGAACCATCCTAAATGTCCATTAATAGATGATTAGATAAAGAAAATGTAGTATAAATACTCAATGAAATACTACTCAGCAATAAGAAAAATGAAATTCTGCCATTTGGAGCAACGTGGATGAGCTTGGAGAAAATTATCTTGAGTGAAAATAAGCCAGGCACAGAGAGAAATATCACATGTTCTCACTCATATGTGATAGCTAAAATAATAAGTTGAACTTTATAAGTAGAGAGTAGAACGTGGTTACTAGAAGTGGGAAAAGGGAAGGGGTGGGGGGATAGTGAGAGGTTGGTTAATGGACACAAAATTACAGCTAGATAGAAAAACTAAGTTCTATTGGTATACAGTAGTACTAGGCATCTATAATTAATGACAATTTATTGTATGTTGTCAAATGGCTAGAAGACAGAAGCTTAAATGTTCCCATCACAAAGAAATGACAAATATTTGCTATGAGTTTGCTAATTGCCCAATTTGATCACTACACATTATATATATACATATGTAAGTATAACCCTATACCCCATAAATATGTACAATCAACATGTATCTATTAAATTTTAAAAAATTAAATAAGTAAATAAATAAATGGGTAAATAAACTGTCACACATTGAGCACTCAGCAATGAAATGAAACAAATTATTGATACATACAACTTCCTTGGGTCTCAGGGACATTATGCTGAGTGAAAAAAAAAAGCCATTATCAAAGGTTATATACTCTGATGTTATTTCTATAACATCCTCAAAATGACAAAATTGTGGGGATGGAGAATAGATTAGTAGTTGCCATGGTTAGGGATTGATAGGCAGTGTGGGGGGGATGGTGTGGTTAAGAGAATAAATGGGTAACCCAATAGTCTTGTGATGAGGGAACAATCACATATCTTGATGATGGTAACTGTTTCTTTTTATTGCTGATTGCTCAATGTGTGACAGTTTGTTAAACCATTTATTTATTTATTACTTATTTACTTACATGAATCTACATGTAACAAAATGACATGACACTAACTAAATAGACACATTGTACCAACACCAATTTCCTGGTTTGGGTGGCATACTAGGTACTACCAGTACTTGATACTGTTTCATAAGGTGTATCCATTGGGGGAATCTGAGTGAAGGGTCCATAGGACATCTCTGTACCATCCTTGAAATTTCCTGAGACTCTACAATAATTTAAAACTAAATTAAAAAAAAAAAATAAAACATTCAAGTAAATGATAAAATACAAAGTATGCCTATTAAATACCCTTTGATATGGTGGGATAGCATGGTGTCTTCATGACACTTAACATATGCTAACTTTGCTGCAGCCTAAAGCAGTAAAACTGAGTTTTACTTTATCTTTCATACTTATACATTAATAGGGATAACTGCTGGCAATATAATTAATGGGTTGAATTACTTGCATTAATGGAACTCATTAAATGGTCTGAGTAATTAGCTGGCTTCAATACATATATACTTACAGTAATTCTGCCTGCAAGGCAAGTCATCACTGTTTGACAGTTTAATTTTGCACTTCAGCCTTTCAAGAGTGTGGTCCTTTAAAACTGTTGTCTATTAATTACTAAGTAGAAAAAAGACTTAAAATGTGTCATACGATTGATTTATGATTACTTTTTAAAGGATATTTCCTAGAATAAAGTTCCCCATAACCAAGCAGAGCAAAAAGCAGTGGACCTAGATGAGGTAAATCTATTTTAACCAATTTCTTATGTTTCTTTCAACTTAGCAAATATTTGCTGTACACAACACTCACATGGGCCTGGTCTGGGTTGGCCTCAAAAGCTTTTTCAAGTAGTCTCTTTTCTAAGTATAATGTTATTTAATAGAACCTTCTGTGATAATGGGAATGTTTTTTATCTGTGCTATCCAATGTGGTAGCCACGAGGCTAGTGAACACTTAAAATTATAACTGATTGAGTTTTAAATTAACTTTCACTTTATTTGATCTAAATCCAATTCTTAAAAGTTGCTAATGGCTCCTATATCAGACAGCACAGCTCAAGATATTACGAAATAAATTTGGGATATTCATCCCTTATTTTCAGGATATTTTTCTGCACCAGTCCACATAGCAGAAATTCACAGGACCACTGCTGTTCACAAGAGTAAACAGAAAGATCCTGGGTCAGACGCTTTCCAACCACTATCTCCCTTGCCTTTCCTCCTTGCTAGCAGAGAAAGCCTCCGTTAGTAGCTGTGGGATATGCCAGACCCAAACTGTCCCAGTTTCTCTTGCATTTGGGACAGCTATGGCCAATGGCACATAAAAGAGAATCTCCCAATTGATTTCTGAGACATGTTTTCCTGCCCAATAAAAGAGAATAACAGGGAAGAGAAGACCTTTTTCTTCTCTTTGATGCATGGAGCTGCTGTAGCCATCTCGTGACCATGAGGCAGATACTGAAAAGAAAGAAGCTTACACTCACACCATTGGGCTCCAAATCAACTCTGGACTGGTCAAAATAGATTTCCTATACTGTGAGGAAAATAAATCCCTATTGTTTAATCTACTTTTTGTCAATATTTTGTTGGTTACCATCTTCCACTCTAAACTGATAGAGATCCTTACAACTCCTGATGGTAGGTAAGGTGGTATCATTTCATGATAGTGTAAGACGTGTGTTAGTGTAAAGCAGAGAGGAACAGAGAGGAAAGATGGGAGACACTGTAAAGAAAAATCAGCAGTCTTGCAACTATTCCAAAGGGGAACTTTGGGATGCAAGGTGTGACACCACTCTAAGCTGAATTGGGAGAGGATGAGCTAATTGGATCTCGAAGTGTAGCTGGAGCAAATAAGTTGAAGGAGACAGAAACTAGAGACATAAGCAAATTTCAGATGATGGAGGGACTGAAGGGACATACTGAGGGTTTTGGAGTGATTTCTAAGGGCCATAGGAAACCATTTGCAAGCTTTAAGCAGAAGACATAATCATATTTGCATTTTCAAAAGCTCGTTCTGGCTACAGGTGGAGAACAATTTGGAAAGGGAGAATACTGGAGGCTGACACATCAGAGGGAGATCATCATGTCCACATGAATGACATAGTGTCTCGATGTACACTTTGTTCACTTGGTTAAGGTGGTTTTAAAAATCATTGATTGGAAGTGTCAAAGTCTATAAACAATTGTGCAATTTACTTAGAAAACAGAGTAGAATAATTTTGTCAGGTATGTCAATGTCGAAATATATGACACACAGAGTTCCATATGGGACTTGACGAGTTAATTGCAAAAGTTATGTAAAGTAGAAAAGTATGCCATATGCTTTGCTACCTTCAAATCCCTTCAAACCATGGGACTCTTGAGGAAGAACGAGGTGAGAGAATTTACAAATATCAAGATTTACTAAAGCAATAATTGAAATGATATGGTGTCAGCTTTGAGTTGAAAAATAGATCAGCAGCATATAATGGACACCAAAAACAAATTCTCCCATATCTAGAAACTTGACAAATAAAAGGGGCTATTGCAGATCTTTGAAGAAGGAAAGTACTGCTTGAAAAATAAATAATAATAATAAAAGTAATTTTTTTTAAAAAAAAACCCTACAAGACTAGCACTACTAGTACAACATGTAGAAAGAATGAAATTGGATCCAAACCTCACAACGATTACAAAAATCAGGTAGTTTCATCTTGATCAAGGATTAGATGTGTAAAGCAAAAATGTTAAACTTTTAGAACAGGATATAGCATCATACTTTTATAATCATGTAAGAATTCTTTAAACAAAACCCCGAGAGACTGATAAATCTGACCACTTCAAAATTTAAAACTTCTGTTGTTGAAAGAACACTGTAAAAAAGTGAGAAGGTAAGATCTTCCTGACACACATAACTAGAGAAGGATTAGGACCCAGTATCTATAAAGAACTCCCAAAAATCAATAAGGAAGGGAGAGGCAATCCCATAGAAAAATGGACAAAATACATCAACAGGCACTTCCCAGAAGAAGATCCAGCACGGGCTGGAAACACGTGAAAAGATGATTAACTTTATTAGTAAACAGGAAATAGAAGTTAAAACCAAAACAACATACAATTTTACTCCTACTAGGACTGGTGAGGATGCTGAACCACGGAGGTTCCACACTGTGCTGACAGCAAGGGTGGAGCAAGGGTGGTATAATTACCATTGTGTTCCCCATGGGATCCTTCGACAAGTGCCATGGTTTCATACACAGGAAAGTCCATAGCAAAATTATTTGTAATAGCAAAAACTGGAAATAATCCAAAATCCCTGAGCAGGAGAATAAGATTGCGGTGTAGTCGTGAAGTGGAATACTGCACAGCAGAGAAAATAAATCAGCTATGGCCATATAAATTGTAGATGAACGTCGAAACATGAAGTCAAGTGGAAAATGCAAGATATGAAAGTAAACACACAGGGACCGTCATGTCCACAGAGCTGAGATGCATCCAAAATTTGACAGCATATTGTGTGAGGTGCAGACATCTGAGGTCAAACTCTAGGGAAAAAATAATGATAATAACAGCAATAGGTTGAACTTTTAGGAGAGAATAGAACTGTGGTTACTAGAGGTGGGAAAGCAGAGGCAGGAAGGAGATGGTGAGAGGTTGGTTAATGAACACCAATTACAGCAGGATAGGAAAAATAAGTTCTATGGATGTACAGTTGACCTAGGCATCTGTAATTAACAATAATTACTGCATGTTATCAAATGGCTAGAAGAAAGGAGATCAAATGTCCACATCACAAAGACAGGATTAAATTTGCAATGATAAATATGGTGATTGCTCTGATTTGATCATCACATATTGTATAATGTATTGATATTCAACTCTGCACACCACAAATACGTATAAGCAATACATCTCAATAATAAAAGAAAAACAAAAATGTCAGTGAGAAAGAAAGAAACAACAATCACAGTAATACATTGAACTTTTAGAAAGCTAGAGGTGGAAAAGGGGACAGGAGGGGAGACGGAGGGTGGCTAATGAGGAATTGGTCAACAGACATGAAGAATGATTGCATATTGTAATGATGAATAAGCTAACTATCCTGATCTAACCATCACACATTGTACACAACTACTGAAAATCAACACTGCACCTCACATGTATGTATATAAACTTTCTTAAAAAAAAAAAAAAAAGATGTGGTAAACATAGCTTAATTCAAAATAGTAGTTGTCGTTGGTGAAAAGATAAGAGACCCATGACTACGAAGGGTACCCAAGGCCTGAGGGACAGGATATTCTGTTCCTTGCCCTGGGTGGTGAGCAAGTATATGGGTATTAGTTTTCAGTTTTTAAACTTTATATACATACATGCGCTACATATAGATATTGAATTACATAATTCATAGCAAAAAAAGTTAAAAATAAAATACTCCTAGATTTTAGTTTTGAGGGACTAGTTGGTGTCCACACTGTGATAATATTATCCTGACCACCAAGTCCTATCAATTGCCCCGTGGTGGACAAATGTGTGTGTTTCCCTAAGGACGAACCTTCCTGACATAGGACTAGCCCCCAACAGAAATCCTTGTTTCATTTGGGTCAGACTTACTCTCTAACTTTATATTTATCACAGTCACTAAACTTTCTAGAAAAATGATGATTTAGTGGCACATACTCTAAGCAGCCTTCTTATTCTTTCCAATTTTACTATGAAGTACAAAACTCGTGGACATAGGTTTTGTTGGTTTGAATGTAACACTATGAATGTGAAAAACAGTAGAGAGAACAATGTTCATAAATGGATGTAGATAGGAAAAGCTATGCTTTGTCAGGTAGACACTTAGAAGCAGAGGTAATATCTGTGAAAGCAATTTGTTTTAAAAATATAAACAATATTGGTTGTTGTTACCTGAGTAAGGAATTCTGCTTACCCAGATACTGTTTCTGAATACTTTTACTTGTACCATTAACTGATTCATTGAATGAGTTGGACTTTGCAGGGAGCAGGAAGAAAGCAAATTCGCCTTTTGACCAGCACTGACTTTCCCTATGTCAAATCTCCTATCTCTAGCCCTGGAGATAGCCTTGGGCAGATCCCATAGCTATTCTGGTCTTTCCTGGGTATTACAATTAGTCTGATTTTTCAGGTCTTAAAAAATCCAGACTAACTCATATTAAAACTTTATCTTGCACCTTATTCAAAGCTTACTCCCTGTCCTAGCTCAGTCCTGGTTCAGGCAGGGGAGCCAGAAGAGGGCAGAGGAACTGTATCACTGCTCTCTCCCATGCCTTCTCTTTCTCCTCCTAGACTCACCATGCCACCTCTGGGTCCTCTAAGGCCAGAAAATTGGAAGAGCGGAGGGACAGAAATGGCCCCAACGGACTGGGACAGCTGTAGCATGGCATTGAGGATTTCGAGTGTGGCAGATGATTTCTTATGGGGCACTTGGGTAGTGTGCCCAGAGACCCTCCCCTGCCCGACTTCTTGGGATCATCATCGGGAATCTTCCTGCACTTCTTTCTGATTCATTCCTTGTCCCTCGGGTCAGTCCACAACCTTCCTGGACCATGAGGCATTTAGACAACCACACCTGGCACCCTCCTCTGTGTTCCCAGCCTCGAGTGGACAAGAGGCTACCTCCCTGCAGCCCATCTGACTGTCATAGCAGCAGCTCTCTGGAGATTTTACCCTCCGTGGGTTTTTAGACATTTTTTACACTTTTTGGTGAGTCAGGAATGAGTCACACCATTCCCAAAATTCCAGTAGACATCTATCAAGCCCTCTCAATGATTGTTTTAAAGGAGGCCTTGTACAAGTGGTGACAATCAGCTTTGTATTTCATGAATATCCATAACCGATAAAAAAATAAATAAAAATAAAAATAAAAAATAAACAGAGGAGCCCTCAATTGGTTTAAGGGGAGAAAAAAGCAACTCATGGAATATTGGCAATTCTCACAGAAGTCTTCACTCTTATCACTAAAGTTTGTGAGTTTCCCTTACAGACCCCCTGAGAGAAAGAATGGCTGAAGTAAGTCAGGGGTTATTCCTTAGCAAGATACAATCTACACGTAGATACAGACACGTATACCAACAGGCATATGTCTCAACACACACACACACACACACACACACACACACACACACACACACAGATGTAGATACAGATTTGGGTGCAGGTTTGGGTACAGTCTGGCCCCTGTCTAGAATATGCAGTTAACATTCTTTCATCACAGCCCTGGGGCCTTGGTACTAACAGAGCCAACATGAAAAGCTTCACTGCTATCATCCTGTTACATGCATGGTAACTAGATTATAATAATAATAACAATAAAATAACTAATATTTTACAGGTTTTAGCCATGGACAGAAACTGGGTTAAGTCCTTCATATTTGTCATTTTTGTTTTATCATCATGATAATCCTTTATGGAGAGTTGATTGCATTGCTGGATCCAATGTTTAACCCCACCCTGTACCCATGACCTTTGTCATGTGATTTTGTAGTTTCTCCCATCAAAGAGTGTTTTCCTGGCCCTCGATTCTCAGTGTGGCCATGGGTTTGTTTGGGCCAATAAGATGCCAGAAGACACACCACAAGCAGAGGGCTATAAAAGTATTTTTTTATTTCATTTGCCCTCGTATTCTTGGGCCATTGCCATGAGGAGGACATGCCTAGGCCAGCCCACTGGAGACAGGAAAAGGAAAATATACATGCAGAGCAGAGCTTCTCCAATTAAGCTTTCACACCAAGCCTACCCTAGAGCGGAGTCTGCAGGTGATCTGGAGGTGCACAGACAAGCCCATCTAATATTAGTCAAGCCCAGGCAGAACTAGACAACATCCATCCTCATGACTCATGAGCTAGAAAAATAAATGATTAATGTTTGAGCCACTGAAGTTTGGTATGGTTATTATACAGCAACAGCAAACTGGTGCAGAAATTAGTAAGAAATGAGTATCTTTACTAGAACTAAAGCGCTGCCAAAGCATATAACCAAAATGTACGTCATTGGTTTTGATTCTTGGTGGCAGGTGGAGGCTAAAAACATGGTGAGGAAACATTTAATAAAATCATCTATGATAACTCAAAAGACACAGTACACAAATGGTGAACTTTCGAATTTGGGAAGATACTTCCAGGACAAACATTGAAAACATCAGCTGGTATCTTACCAGTGGGATATAACTGGGTACTACAAGAATGAGATGAACTTAAGAAAGAACTGACTTTGCACCGAAGAATTTAGATAGGATACAGACGTTTTAAGACTTGCTGATTGGAATATAAACAGTTTCATTTATTGTTCACATGTCCGTCTCTGCTGGAGGCCAACTCTGTTGAGTGAGCTCTGTTCATGTCAACTAGGCTCCCTCACAGGTCTGAGAATTGATAAGCGTGTCTGTGTGGTCTGCCTCTGCTCCGTGTGTTCTTTATACTCCATAGCTTTATGCCAACAGCACAGCTTCTCCAGCCAGGAAAATATCCCCAGCCTACATGAAAAGGTCAAGTCCAAGAGTACTATAAATAAAGTGTGGCCTCAGATAAAACCAAATCAAGGATGAAACTATAAGGCTCTTTTTTTAAAGAACTCAGAAAGAATTGTTAGTGCCTATTGGTCCTCTGAGTTGAATAAAAAGGCTTTTAGGAATCCTTAAGGCATTGCCCTGGAGCAACCTAACATGCCCAAAGCAGCTGTGATTAAATCTAGAGAGAGAGCTTTCTCAGAAAGGACTGAAGGAGCAGGTCTTGACATATGATGAGGAATAAATCAAATTTAATGGAAATCCACAACAGTTTTGAGACAGCTGTATAGGTAAAAGTGTAATCAGGCCAAACTAAAAGGGATGAAGAGTGTCCAAAATGTGGTACCTCCAGGCCCCTGATTTTCGTTTTCAGGCAGCAGGCTAAAACAATTCCTCAAAGGGCCTACTTTCATTCTTTTTTTTTTTTAAAGATGACCAGTAAGGGTATCTTAACCCTTGACTTGGTGGTGTCAGCACCACACTCTCCCAAGTGAGTCACAGGCTGGGCCTAAAGGGCCTACTTTCTATCACACTCTTTGTAATTGACCAATCAAGGTGATAGAAAAGGAAGGACTGCTCAGGGGCAGAGTCAAAAGCCATGGACAACAATGGACTCTTCAGGGAACAGAACTGGAGCCTAATTTAGGAACATATCTCTCTCTCAGGATAGGGAGACCTGGCCACATTTTTTCAGAGGAATTTGAAAGTTGTTGACCAGTGGTAGCCCCGTGCCTCTCATTGTCTACATTTTCGAATGAGCACTACTGCAGTCTGTCTCTCCTTCACCGTTCCACATTGAGGTGAAGTGTGTGGATAACACATGTTTTTAGTTAATGGCTCTTCAAATCAAGAGAACCACATCTGTACCTGATGCAGACTGTAAGATCTTGACAGTTGAGCCTGATGTCGTGATTGGATAGGACCTTGGGGTGTCTAGGGCAGGTTGTAGGAGGGAAGTGAAAAACTCCTGCCATGAGATGAACTACAGTATTGCAAAAATGGCACCAAATACATTGACCCTCTCTGATCTACACCCTTTGCCAGGTAACTTTGTGTTACCCCCTCACCATACCTGCTCTGCTCCCTGACTCTGGACTCCACTGCATGTCCTGCTTGAGCTGATGGGGGAGATATTTTATTTCCACTTCACAGATAGGGAAATGGACATTTGAAGTTAAAATCACACTATCAGTGAATGTCAGAACCAGCATGCCTCCTCGGGGCTGGGGCAGTGTTCTGGTTGCCCTGTCAATTCCTGGTGCTAAATGAGAGGGTGATATTTAAGGTGTCATAAATGTTCACTGTCATTCTAATTTCCTTCTCCTACACAAAGCTTGGAATCAAGAAAGTTGCACTTAAAATGAATACCCAATGACAAGCTGACCCTAAAATTCAGATGGAAATACAAGTGACCCAGAATAGCCAATCTTGAAAATAAAGAACAAATTTGGAAGACTCACGCTTCCCAACTTCAAACCTTACGGAAAAGCTACAATAATCAAGACAGGGTGGCACTGGCACAATGATAAACATATACAGATCAATGGAATAGTACAAAGTGTTTAGAAATAAACCTTTACATTTATGGTCAATGTATTTTTGACAAGGTTGCCAAGAAAATCCAGGAAGGAAATAGTCTTTTCAACAAATGGTGCTGGGACAAGTGATGTCTACATGCAAAAAGAATAAATCTGGACTCCTACCTTATACCACATATAGAAGTAACCCAAAATATTTCAAAGACCTAAATTTATGAGCTAAAACTATAAAACTCATAGAAGAGTCTATATTCACGACCCTGGTTTCTTAAACATGATAGCAAAGGCAAACGGAAGAAACAAAATAGGAAAATTGTATGCCATTAAAACCCAAAACATTTTTTCTTTCTTCAAAATGTACCATCAAGAAAGTGAAAAGGCAAACCACAGAACGAGGAAAATATTTTCAGAATATTTCTGAAAAGATATTCAGAATACATAAAAATACAAATAACCCAACTTAAGTATTACCAAAGGATTTGGATAGACATTTCTCCAAAGATACTCAAATGGTAATTAAGCCACGAAAAAAATGCTAAAACAATTAGTCATTAAGTAATGAAAATCAAAACCACAACTAAATACCACTTCACACCCAATAGAATGGATAATAATAATAGAATAAATGAGCATTAATAAATGTTATCAAGGATGTGGAGAAACTGGAACCCTTACACACTGCTGTGGGAATGGAAAATGGTGCAGCCCCTTTGAAAACAGTCCAACAGGTCCTCAAAATGTTAAACACAGAATTACCATATTACCCAGCAATTCCATTCCGAGGTATATATCCAAGAGAAACAAAAACACGTGTCTATGAAAAAACTGGTGCATGAGTATTCATAGCAGAATTATTCACAGTAGCCAATATGGTATATCCAACAGTAAAAGGAATGAAGTACTGATACATTCTACAACATACACAAACCTCAAGAGAATTATGCTAAGTGAAAGAAGACAGTCACAAAAGACTACATACTGTATGGTTACATTTCTATGAAAGCTGTAAAAGGCATAACAGGCAGGTATAGAGAGACAGAAAGTAGATGAGTGGTTGCCTAGGGCTGAGGGGTTGGGGGGAGTGGGGAGAGACTACTAGCAGTTATCAAGTTTCTTTTAGGGGAGATGGAAAGATTAGGTGATGAATGCACAACTTGGAATATAGTTTTAAAAAAACAATGAATTGCACACTTGGAATTTAAAAAGGTGGGTTTTATGCCTTGTGAATTATATCTCAATAAATATGTTTTTAAAATCTTTAAAGAAACAAAATCTGACACAGTGTGCAATTGAAAACATTTCTAGAACAATAGCTATTAATGAAATGTAGGTAGGCATCAAAATCTCCTCATCTGCCATTATTGCAACATGACCAGGCAGTTTTACATGAGATTCTACCAAATGAAAATGACATATACATTTCTATCGTAAACCGGTTATTCAACTAAAGAGAAAAAGAAGAAAAGTTGTCCAGCTCATTTCATGATCCCAGCAAAACTTTGATACCAAGTCCAAACGTAGAGGAAGTTAAATGAAAACATTTAATGACAAACACAGATGCAAACATATTAAAGTATGAACTATTAATCCAGCACTATGCAAAACAAATTCATCATGTAGTTAAACCTTCGGAAAAATCTTGGCATGATCTGTTAAAGCTTTGGATACACATGACTTGTGTTCCATCAGTTTCACTCCTAGGTACATACCATGAAGAAGTTTTTGCACACACGCACGTGGAGATATGTACAAGAATATTCACAGCAGTAGAGCTCATAATGGCCAAAAACTGGAAACAATACCTCTGTTCATCTACAAAGGAATTAATAAGTTGCAGTGAAGTCATACAATGATACATTATGTAGTAATAAAATTTAGTAGACCATAGCTACATGCAATACATGAATAGAACTTGCAAATAAAACATAGATTAAAAGGAACAAGAGAAGTCAGATACATCCTGTATGAGTCCACTTATATAAAGTTCCAAGACAGGCAAAATTAATTATTTTGTTTAAGATTTATACATAGCTGGTACAGTTATCAATACAAGCAAGAAAAAAATTACCATAAAATTCAGGATAGTGGTTATAGAGGGAAGGGTGGGTATGGTGAGTGGTAAAAAGCACACGGGGTAGGGCGGGTAGAGAGATGGGGGAGGAGACTGACAATGTCCTATTTTTGACCCAAATGTAAGCATTCCCCCTCTCCTCCCCAAAGCACATAAACCTCTGGGCTTCTAACTCAGGTGACAATTGAAGACTTTTAACCCAAGAATGTATTGAATGTTTAGTTGCAAAGAAATGTAATGACAATTTAATAGACTAAAATGAAAACTTGCAGCACTGGCATAATCTGACATGCATAAGTTGATAACTGTTTACTCTATCCCTAGCCAAATAGGCAAACTAACACAAACACCCAGTCATCATCTTGTACCAGAAGAAGTTTCTCCCACTAAAGCCTTAGCACAATTAGAGACACTTTAAACAAGGAGGGAAACCAAATACAAACGAAATTTTTAAAATGTCTGTGTTAAGGGCCGGCCCGTGGCTCACTCGGTAGAGTGCGGTGCTGATAACACCAAGGCCCCGGGTTCGGATCCCATATACGGATGGCCGGTTCGCTCACTGGCTGAGTGTGGTGCTGATAAAATGTCTGTGTTAAGAGAAAGCAGATTCTATGTTTCACAGTTTGGAGCCAACCAAATTATTTCATTTTCTTTCAAGGATCTATCTCGCAAATAAAATGTCAAAATAAGAATATATAGGAAAATTAATGAAAAAATAAACTTGAAATAATATTTGATAAATAAAACTGCTTAAGAACATGATAGAACACCCGGGACTCCATTTATTTCCAGAGTTCTTGAGTCTATGAAATTTTAACCAATTCCTCATCCATCCCTGAGATTTAAAAAAAAAAAAAGCAAAACATGGCAATAAATAATCAAATCATGAACACATCAGAAAGATGGAAGGGGTATTACTCCATTTGTATTGCTTATAACAAAATACTTGGAAATGGGTAATTTATAAAGAAAATGAAATTTATTGCTTATAGTTTCTGAGGCTGAGAAGTCCAAAGTCCATCTGGTGGTGGTGACAGTGACCCAGGGGTCTCACATTGCAAGATGATGGAAGCAAAGAGAGAGACCTCTTCTTTTAAAGCCTTCGGAACTACGCCCCTGACCACCATTTTTAATCCATTCACTACTTCACGGTCCTACAATCCAAACATCCCCTTTAAGGCTCCACCCTTCAATTATCAGAATAGGATTTCCTACTGTCTTAACAGTCACAGTGGGGGCTAAGTTTCTAATACATAAAACTTGGGGACACAATTCAAGCTTCAGGGAGTTTTGGAGGTACATAATTCAATCCACTACAGAAGGTCTATAACAATAGAGTTTGTCAAGCATCAATAAAATTTTTACAGTTCTAGAAAAGTTGAAAGAAAATTTACTCTACATCCTTTCCCAAATGTCAGCTGAAAACAGAAAATTATGTTAATATTTGATTCAATCATTTATTTTAATTTTCATCAGATTCTTGGGCTCTTGAGGGTAATTAATACTGTGCAACATTGTTGTTTACTTCTGTTTTGGAAGAATGAGATGTAAGATAAGCAGTAACAACTCTTATTTCTAAGCCGTCCGGCAGTCTGTTGTTTGAGTAGAATGAAGATAATACAAAATCAACGTTTCAGTCTCATAACAAAGCATTTGCTACCCCCATTTTTAAAATCTATATCCACACAGAAGCACTGTACATATGGCTTTTCTCCATTATTAAGCCAATATAGTCATCGTGCAATGTAGCTAATCATCCAGAAATTAATTCATTTCATTACTTTGCTGGAGGATCAAATCAACCATATGGTTGGTCCTATAAGACCAAACATAAAAGAACTGGAATCTCTAAGCACTTTGGTATTGGCAATTATTTCTGTAGGCTCTGGGAGGAAGTGCCTCAAATATAATTATGGAACCTATAGCTTGATAAGACTTTACATGGTGCATAAAAACTGACAATTACAACTCCCAAAAGTCTTAGACTGATTTATTAAGATTGAATGACTCTACCAGTTGTGCATTCTAAAACAGAAATGGTAATGCGGCTCAGATGTTCTGCTGGATAGATTAGACTCCTAGGCCTGGGTTTTAACACCTTGTTCTGTGAGAGTTACTGCAAATTTTCTATTGGTGATTTCTACTACCTCATAAATAAATGAATAATTGCTTCCAGAAATCTCTTCAATACTTTATATTCTTACTCTTCGTATTTTAAAATACTTCACTGCTTTTCAACCCCATTTGGTGTTTCTTGTCTCTTGATTCTTACAACAACGTTATCCCAGTTGGTCACTCTCCTAAACAGAATTTAGCACACAGACCTAGAGAGCTACTTTCTTCTTGGTCCAGTGGCCAGAGCTTCAGCCCTGTCCCACATTAAAAATGTCCTATTATTTCTTTACAAAGCAAGAAAATCCTAACCAAAAGGATCTACCACAAGTTTCACCAAGAGCCAAGTGAGAAGAGGAAAAATGTGTCAGCAGAGATAAATTTCCGATACCCCCAGGGATATAAAACATGGCTGAGAAGGGCAATTAGATTTGTTAGGACACTCGGTTCTATAGTCCATCCTAGTCTGTGGTTTAATGAGTCTTTACTCTAGTTCCCAAAACTTAACAATTTTATTATCTGCTTTCTGTTAGCTTGGGAACTCAACAATCTTTTATAACATTCTTGTTATGGAAAAATAGATTCTGATTTTTAAATAAGAAATTTACAAATCATATTTGAAATGTACCGGCCTAGGTATAAGTAAGGGACTGCTTGTATTTCATTCTTATTGTAGCTCTAAATTCTTTGTGCACACGCAAAGATGTTTTTCTTGTGATTTGTAGAATAGGACCTCAAGAAACTGGATATACAGTAAATGATGTTAGCAACAAGTCATTCAAGGAGCGGAGGTAAAACATCAGATCATGATCTGAATTAGAGAGTGGTAAACTGTATCAATTTCCTTTGAACACTAAATGGATAAAATCAAAATACTAACCTGCTAGACAGAATGCAAAAAAAGAGAGCAGCAATAGCAAGCAACCTTGGGTCATGGTTTACATTTCAGCCACCAACACAGCTTCAGAAATACCAAACTCATGTATTTCTTTAACCTCCACTTGCAATACAATCTCTCCCTTAAGTCTTTCTCTTAAAATGTGAGTTATGTGATCCAGAGATAATTAGGAATTTGGCCTGGGAAGAGCCAATTTGGAATCCCAGCTTGCTGTCTCTCTGCTCTTTTTATATTTGCTGTGATACCATCTGCAATGAAAGAGCCTAAGAGTTTCTTTATTCCAGCTCAAAAACTAGAAAGCCATTTTCTTTTTGTTTTTATTCTTGTTTTTTTCTGGTGAGAGTAAGAAAAAATAAACCTAACATAAAATGAACTCAAAACACTGAAAGATAATCACCATCGCCATGTAAATACTAACAAACTGCCAGCTGAAGATCCAAAACCTATACACCTAGATATTTTCTTTCTTTCATTTATTCAATCATTAATGTAATTAACATCTTTTAAATGCTAATGTTTGTCAACAATACTTACTCTTATGCTCATCATAATTTAAAGAAGAAAATAACACGCAACAGAATCAGACACTAACAAATTCAAGACATTATTTTTTTAATAAAGTCATTCTGAGCAAGAGGCAATTCTTAGTGATGTGGAGTGGAGAGGAGGGGACACAGGGTAGAAGGACCAGAGTGGAGGGGAGAAGACCCATGGTGGGTGAGCCCCAGGTGCAGTGACAGTGACAGGTGGGGCCCCACCTGTTATTAGTTCATTTCTGTTGCTTATAACAAATACCTGCAACTGGGTAATTTATAAAGAAACAATATTTATTGCTTACAGTTTTGGAGGCTGCTAAGTCCAAAGTCAAGGAACATATCTGGTGAAGGCTTTAGTGGTGGTGACAGCCACAGGGGTCTCACATGGCAGAATGGCAGAGTTGAGAGAGAGTAACCTCCTCATTCACTCTTTTGAAGCCACCAAAACTACTCCCATTATTCCAAGAATGGATCAATCCATTCACAAGGGTACAGTTCTCACAACCTAATCACTTCTTCAAGGCCCCACTTTTCAATTACCATAATAGGATTTATTGTCCTCAATAGTTACAGTGGGGATTAAGTTTTAGGGGGACATTCAATCTAAGGCACCACCTAATACAGTCACATTTCGCATGGGTTGGTTCTGAGGAGGATCTGGTAATGGGATAGCATCATCTACCTTCCAGCGGAGAGAAGGAAGCTCTCCCTGGATGTCTGTTTAGACACAGACCTTAGTCCACTCTATGTCCCCCTTTTTTTCCAAAAGAGAAACAGACTTTATATATTCAAATGCAACCTGTGCTTCTACAAATACAGCAACTCAAAAATAAACAGAAATTTTCTCCATTTTCTATAATCAAAAAAAAAAAAAAAAACCTATTGAATATTTTTCTGTGTCACACAATATCCTGGGAGCTGGACAAAAGAAGCATGCTCCAGTATAAAAGACAGGCAATAAACAAGAAAAATAAATAAATACACAGAACCATTTCAGATAGGGAGAAGTGTTATGGAGAAAATAAAACAGTATAATATGTCAGACAGGGATATTAGACATAGGGCAGGGCTGTCAATTTATATTGGGTAGTCAGAGAAGATCTCACTGAAGCCATGACACTTGAGGTGAGGGTTAAATGACAAGAAGAAACAAGCCCATAATGATCTAGGGAAATATGTGCCTAGGTAGGGTAAGAAGTCTCCACACCCATCATATTCTCCATCTACCAGATAACAGAAATAAATACTAGTGCATGGAGTAGAGTCAGAGAGGAAGGCCTCATTTTCCATGAATTTCACTGTCAGTGGAATGACATTAATTCAAGTTTAAAGAAGGCCATTTAAATGGGGGGACTGCCAGAGGGGTCTGCCCACCAAACAAGCCAGTGCCCAGGTGAGTGCCAGTCCTGCATACCAGGCCCTGCTGCAGCCACAGGCCCACCCTTGCCCACCTGAGACCCAGAGGAGCCCCACCACCAATTGAGCTGGTGCCCAGGTGAGTGCTGGTCCCATGTGCCAAACACTGATGCAGCTGCTGGCCCACCCGAGCCCCAGAGGTGCCCGCCAACTGACCAAACAGGAGCAGAGGTGGCCCACCACATACTCAACTGCATTGATACAAGAAGAGTCACCAGCAGAGCCTACAAATAGAGGAAGAAGTCTGACCCCTCATAGCCCACTCCACAGTATTAGAAGGAACAAAGGTCCTCCCAGATAACCAACATCAATGAAAAACCACTAGAGCTACAAATAAACAAGAAGATATAACACTACCAAAGGAATACAGTAATTCTCAAGTACCAGACTCCAGAGAGCAGAAAACCATTGAGCTGTCTGAAAAGGAATTCTGAACACTGATCTTAAGAAAATTCAAAGATATAAGAAAAAAATCAATTAGAGAAAACAATGAAACAAGAAAAAATATCCAGGATATGAAGGAGGAAATTTACAAAGAGATTAAGACCTTAAAAAAGAATGTAACAGAACTCCTTGAAATGAAGGATTCACTCAATGAAATAAAAAACAGAACAGAATGCTTGAGCAGAAGACTAGAGCAAGCAGAAGAATTTCAGACCTTGAAGATGGTCTTTTTGAAAAAACCCAGGCAGACCCCCCCCAAAAAAGGAAAAAAGAATAAGAAAAATCAAGATAATTTAAGGGAGCCAGTGGAAAACTTCAAGTACAGAAACATCAGAATCATGGGTATTCCAGGAGAGGAGAAAGGAAAAGGCATTCAAAACCTATTCAAGGAAGTAATAACAGAAAACTTCCCATGCATAGAGAGAGATGCAGACCTTCAGACCCAGGAAGCCTAAAGTTCCCCAAACAGTTTCAATCCAAAAAGATCCTCTCCACAACCATGATTAAATTGGCAAAGCTCCAAGAAAAAGAGAGAATTTTAAAAGCAGCAAGAGAAAAGTGCCAAGTCACCTATAAGGGAGCCCTGTCAGACTACCATCAGATTTCTCAACTGAAATCTTATAGGCCAGAAGAAAATGGGAAAATACATTCAAAATACTAAAAGAAAAAAAATGCCAGCCAAGAATTCTATATCCAGCATGGTTATCCTTCAAATGAGGGAGAAATAGTGTATTTCCCAGACAAACAAAAATTAGAGGAGTTCGCCACACAACCAGCCCTGCAAGAAATTCTCAAAGGAGTCCTGCATGTAGAATCTGAAAAAAGATAATCACTGACATGGATTTAGAAGAAAGAGCAAAATCCACCATTAAAATCAAACTTCAAATGAGAAAGAAAAAGAAGATAAATTATGCCACCTCAAAAATCCAACAAACGTGGAAGATGAAAAACAAAAGGGGAAGAAAGGAACAAATGATAGTTAAAACATCAAAACAAAAAGCAATAAAATGATAGGAGTAAAACAATACTTATCAAGAAGAATTCTAAATGTAAATGGATTAAACTCCCCATTCAAAAGACACAGACTGACTGGTTGGGTTAAAAATCTAAACCCAACTATATGCTGTCTTCAAGAGACTCACCTCACCTGTAAAGACACTCATAGACTAAAAGTGAAGGGATGGAAAAAGATATGCCATGCAAATGGAAACCAAAAACGAGCAGGAGTAGCTATTCTCATATCAGACAAAATAGACTTCAAACTAAAAACCATAAAAAGAGACAAGGAAGGTAATTATATAATGAGAAAGGGATCTATCCAGTTAGAAGACATAACAGTCATAAATATGTATGTACCCAATACTGGAGCACACATATATGTAAAGCAAACACTCTTCAAACAACAACAAAAAAGATTGACCTTAATGCAATAATAGTAGGCAAAGTGAACACTCCTCTCTCAGCATTAGATGGATCTTGCAGGCAACAAATCAACAAAGAAACACAGGATTTCATCTACACCTTAGACCAATTGGACCTGGCAGACATCTACATGACATTTCATCCAACAACTACAGGATACACATTCTTCTCATCAGCACATGGAACATTTTGCAGGATAGACCATGTATTAGGTCACAAATCATGTCTCAGCAAATTTTTAAAAAGTGAAATCATTCCAAGTATCTTTTCAGACCACAATGGATTAAAACCAGAAATCAGTAACAAGTGAAACTCTGGAAACTACTCAAGTGCATGGAAACTAAACAACAGACTCTTGAATGACCTATGGGTCCAAGAGAAAATTAAACAGGAAATCAAAAAATTTCTAGAAACTAATGAAAATAAAGGTACATCATACCAAAATCTGTGGGATACTGCAAAAGCAGTACTAAGAGGGAAGTTTATTGCAATAAACACTTAAAACAAAGAATGGAAAGACTTCAAGTAAATGATTTAACACTAACCTCTAAGAACTAAAAAATTACAACAATCCAATCCTAAAAGTAGTAGACGAAAAGAAATAATTAAGATCAGAGCAGAACTAAATGAAATGGAGACCAAAAAATAAAATGATACAAAAGATCAACAAAACGGAAAGCTGTTTTTTGGAGAAGAGGAATAAAATAAACAACCCGTTACCTAGGTTAACAAAAAAAAGAGAGAAGACCTAAATCACACAAATCAGAAATAAAAAGGGAGACATTACAACCGATACCACAGAAATATGAAGAATCATTAGAGACTATTATGAACAACTGTATGACAACAATTATGAAAACCTGGGGGAAGTGGATCAATTTCTGGACCCATGCAAACTACCAAGACTGAACCAAGAAGAAACAGAGAACCTGAACCGACCAATAACAAGCAATGAGATTGAACCGGTAATCAGCAATCTTGCAGCAAAGAAAAGTCCAGGATCAGATGGCTTTATAGCTAAATTCTATCAAACCTTTAAAGAAGAATTAATATTGCTTCTCTTCAAATTCTTCCAAAAAGTTGAAACAGAAGCCATTCTCCCAAACTCGTTCTATGAGGTCAGCATCACCACGATACCAAAACCAGATAAAGATAGAACAAAAGAAAATTACAGGCCAGTATCCTTGATAAACGCAGATGCAAAAATCCTCAACAAAATATTAGCAATCAGAATACAGCAACACATCAAAAAAATTATACATCATGATTAAGTGGGATTCATCCCAGGGATACAAGGTCGGTTCAACACATGCAGGTCAATAAATGTGATACACCACATTAACAAAACCAAGGACAAAAACTATATGATTATCTCAATAGACAAAGAAAAAGAATTTTACAGAATGCAACATTCTTCATGATAAAGACTCTCAGCAAATGAGGTGTAGAAGGAAATTATCTGAACAAAATAAAAGTCATTTACCACAAAATAATCGCCAATATCATCCTGAATGGTTGGTATTGACCATCCTTAAGAACAGGAACAAGACAAGGATGCCCACTCTCACCACTCCTATTCAACAGAGTATTGGAAGTACTAGCCACAGCAATCAGGCAAGAGAAAGAAATAAAGGGCATCCAAATTGGAAAGGATGAAGTCAAACTGTCCCTGTTTGCAGATGACACAATCTAATATAGAGAAAAGCCTATACTCTACCAAAAATCTCTTAGAGATGATTAACAATTTCAGTAATGTTGCAGGATACAAAATCAATACCCAAAAATCAGTATTGTTTTTATACTCCATTAACAAACTAGCAGAAAATGAAATCAAGAAAGCAAGCGTATTTATAACAGTTGCCAAAAAAATTAAATACCTAGGAATCAATTTAACCAATGAGGTGAAAGATCTATATCTACAATAACTACAAAACACTACTGAAAGAAATTAAAGAAGACACAAAAAGGTGGAAAGACTTGCCATGCTCTTGGATGGGAAGAATTAACATTGTGAAAATGTCCATTCTACACAAAGCAATCTACAGATTCCATGCAATCCCCATCAAAATACCAATGACATTCTTCACAGAAATAGAAAAAGTGATCCTAACATTCCTATGAAACAGCAAAAGACCCTGAAAAGCCAAAGCAATCCTGAGCAAGAAAAATAAAGCTGGAGGCATAACACTACCCAATTTCAAGTTATATTACAAAGCTATTGTAACCTAAATAGCACGGTACTGGCATAAAAATAGACACTGGATCAATGGTACAGATTAGAAAATACAGGATACAATTCATATACTGACAGCAAACTGATCATTGACAAAGGCAACAGGAACATACATTGGGGAAAAGACTGCCTCTTCAATAAATGGTGCCAGGAAAATTGGACATCCATATGTAGAAGAATGAAACTGGACCTGTACTTTTCACCATAAACAAAATCAACTCAAAATGGATTAAAGATTTAAATGTAAGTCCCAATACCATAAAATTAATAAAGGAAAACATAGAGGAAACCCTCCAGGAGGTAGGACTTGGCAAAGTCTTTATGAATAAGACCTCAAAAGCACAAGCAACAAAAGAAAAAAAGGGGATTATATCAAACTACAAAGCATCTACACAGCAAGGAAACAATCAACAGAGTGGAAAGACAACCAACAGAATGGCATAAAATATTTGCAAACTAGACGTCCAACAAGGGATTTATATCCAGAATATACAAAGAACTCAAACTATACAATAAAAAACAAATAATCCAATTAAAAAATAGGCAAAGGAGATGAATACACATTTTTCAAAGAAAGACATACAAATGACCAACAGGTACATGAAAAAATGCTCAGCATCACTAGTCATCAGGGAAATGCAAATCAAAACCACAATGAGATATCATCTCACCCCAGGTAGACTGGCCATTATTAAAAAGACCAAGAATAACAAATGCTGGCGAGGATGCAGGGAAAGGCAATTCTTCTTCACTGTTGGTGGGACTGCGAATTAACACAGCCATTATGGAAAACAGTATAGAGGTTCCATAAACAACTACAGATAGAACTACTGTATGGTCCAGCAATCCCACTACTGGACATATATTCAAAGGAATGGAAATCATCATGTCGAAGGGATACCTGCACGCCCATGTTCATTGCAGCTCTATTTACAATAGTCAAAATACGGAACCAAGCTAAGTGTCCATCAACAGACGACTGGATAAGGAAAATGTGGTGTACATACACAATGAAATGCTACTCAGCCATAAAAAGTATGACATTCTGCCATTTGCAGCAACATGGGCAAATCTGAAGAAAATTATGTCAAGTGAAATAAGCCAGACACAGAAAGAGAAATACCACATGTTCTCACTCGTAACTGGGTGGAAAGAAGGGAGGGAGGGAGGGAGGGAAGAGGGAAGGAAGAAAGAAACTGCAACAATATGTTGAATTTACAGAAGGAGAGAACAAATGTAAGGATAGAAGAGATTGGGGGGATGGAGGGAGAGGGTTTGGGGAGTGATAGGTAGGGTAAAGGGCATAAGAAAAATCATGATTTGAACTAATGAATATGCTAATAATAAATGATAAAAATTATACATAAATAAATACGGGGGACCTCAATGCTGTACCCCACAGATACGTACAATCAGTTATGTTTCAATAATAATTTTTAAAAAGGGAAAAAATAAAAATAAAATTTCAATAAATAAATAAACAAACAGGAGGGACCACAATACAATTCACATTTCTAGAGATCATTCTGTCTGGGGTTTAAGAATGGAAGCGAAGTCCTCAGCAAAAGAAGTAGCAAAACTTTAATCCGATTTAGGGGGTGTCTGGATTAGTCTAAGAAAGAGATAGTAGTCACTCAAAGCTACAGTGGTAATGGTGGGTTTGGAGTAGAGAAAAATGGGTGGATTCTGAGGTTGTGTTAAAAGAATCTGCTAACAGAGCAGAAGAATAGGAGACAGCAAGGAAAAAAGAGGATTAATGATGAGTCCTGGGTTTTTTATTGTGCATTAGGTGATGCAGAGGGTTGGGAGCATGTGTTTGCGTGTGTGCCTTGTTTTAGACATGTTAGATATCAACAAAACATCCAAAAGATGTCAAATACATATCTGCTATCTAGGGGAAATACAGAGGAGTTGAGGAATTTGCAACATAAATACTGAGGAAAACTCTAAGACACAGAACAAGTGCAGAATTTGGGAAAAAGATTAAGAAAAATATATGGGATTTCCTAAAAGCACTGTTATGGATTTCTGGGAAAGTATGAGAATCCAGAAAGGTAAACTCAGTTCTCACATAGCATTTGCTAACCACCCCACCTCTCACCCCCAAACTACCACCACCAAATAGCTGCAGTCAAATCAGATACACTGAGCTGTTGTATTGGCCATCTCTCAGGGCCAGGGAGACAGAGGTCAAAGCCCAGCCTTGCCCAAAGTGAAGAATCTATTCAGCTTCATATCAACCAGGAACAACTAAAGCTAATCCTCAAAATATGAAAATAAACCAAAAAGCTCTTAAAACCAGAATTCTTATCACCTAGATGACCCAGGTAATATCAAATTTTCAGCTTGGATTAAGGTCATCACAAACTGATAGTGTCACCAAATGCCTGACAGAAAAATGTAAATCCTTTTTGGAAGAACATACCTTCATCTTAGACTTCACATTATTCCTAAAAATAATATTTAAAATACAATGACCAGCACACAGTCAAAGATAACATGGTACATACACACATACACATACACAAGACACTATAAAGGAGATATAGAACAGGCAAAAGAAACGAACCTATGAAGACCTGATATTGACGTTATTAGATGTGATTTAAAAAACACAACTATAATTACTGCTTTTAAAAAAACAAAATTTATGCTTGATGTTATTGGCAGAAAACAAAAAACTAGAAAAAATTGATATGTTATCTGAAAAAATTTTAGAAAGAACACCGGCAACTAAAAAAATATAAAAGTCAAAACAAGTTTACAAGTATAGCCTTGGCAGATGATTAGACACAGATGAAAAAAAGAATTAAGTTGGAAAGTAGGTCAGAAGAACCTATTTAAAAAATGCAGTTCAGAGAGACAAAAATATGACAAAATCAGATAAGCAAAAAAAGGCACAGAAAATAGAGTAAGAATGTCTAGCATACTTTTAATCTGCATCCAAAAAACAGGAGAGAGAATGGGAAGAGGCAATGTTTAAAGAGATGATGTCTGAATTTTTCCAGAAATGAAAAAGAAAACATCAGTGTGCTTTGTTGATTTTCTCCTCACTTCTTGAATTGGCTGCTTAGCTAATCAGTATTCACAAAAACTTTTTTTTCAAATAAGCTTATTAAAAGCTATAAATTTCATTCTAAGAATTGGTTTAACTGTAGTGTATATATTTTTAAATGTAGTACTGTTCTCATTTTCTTCATTTCCCTCATTACTTATAACTTATAGATTATTTTAAAAAAATTTTTGAAACATTTTTGTAAATACTTAAGGTTTTGTTCGGTGCTTGCTATTTCTTTATTTTATAACTTTATTGCAGTGTAGTTAGAGAAGGTGATTGTACAATATCAATTCTTTGGAATTTGTTGAGACTTTTTTGATGAATATATGGTTTTTTTTAATTTCCATATACACCGAAAAAAATGTATTCTTTGTTAAGTACAAAATTCTATATAGAATAATTAGACAGAACTGCTTTTCAAAACTACTATTTTTTGGAAGTGTGAGTCATTATTTATTTTCTGAAAGAAATATGTTAAACCTCCTTTTACTATTGTGATTCTGTCAATTTCTTCTATTATTCCATCAGTCTTTGCTTTAAAAATTTGGAAACTGTATTTTATACACACACAACCACTATTGATATGACTTCTTGGGGAATTATTTCTTTACTAGCTATAAAACATTCCCTTTTGCTTTCTCTATTTTTATCATATTCTTTTTGGGGGTTTTATTAATATTTCTTCATCATTTTATTTTGGTATTTACCTGGCATATATTTTATAGTTCCTTGTCTATCAACATGTTTGCATCCTTAGATTTTAAATGTGTTTCTTGAAAATATCAAGTAGGTAGAATCTGCTTATATTTGTCATTTAATTTGTTTTGTCCATTTATATATTTTATGATTTTTTGTATATTTGAACATACTTTCACCACCTCATTCTGTTTTTTATGTCTATTTTATCTCTTTTTTTCTTTGATAGTTTCTGCTAGGTTGATAAAACTATATATTTTTTCTATGTTTTCCTCTAATGGTTTATAAATTATACATTATGTTTTTATTGTTTATGTGTTAATCCTTAAATTTTATACATACACACTTAAATTTCTATTGTCCAAACAAGTATAAAGTTAATCAACATCTCTATTATCTTCCTAAACAGGACCAAAAATTCAGTAATAACTTCCCTCCATACCTCCCACACTTCCAAATCCCAGCTCATGACTAACATTGTGTTATTTATGCTTACATGGTCTGTAAATGCCCACACTTTTTTCACCTTGTTCTCATTACTACTATCCCATTTGGCAATGGACATGCATTTAAATATACCAGCATGTTCTACACATACTTTCTTCACTTTTACTACCTGCATTCCACTCCTTTCTTATGAATTCAGTATTCTTGCTTAAGTACATTACTTTTTTTATTGAAGCATAATTGATTATACATATTGGGGGGTACAGTGTTGACTATCATTATCTGTGTACAATAAATGATGATCAAATCATTATTATTATCATATTCATTATTACAAATCATAATAATTCTTTGCGTCCCTAACCCAATTTCTCCCTAAGCCCCTCTTCCTCCCCCTTTCTCATCTCTAGTAACCACGGATTTGCTCTCTCCTTCTGAAAGTTCAACATATTATTGTGGTCTGTCTTTCTTTCTTCCTTCCTTTCCTGATTAAGTATATCATTTAGTACAGTTCATGTATATTGCTGTAATAACCTTTATATAATGACATTTGCAAGTATTTCTTTGCCTGAAAATGTCTTTAATTTGCCCTCACCCTTAAATAATTTTTTATTTGGCAAGAATTCTAAGTTCACAGTGTTTTTCTTCAGGGCTTAAAAGATTTTATTCCACTGTCCTCTTTCTTTTATTTCTAATGAAAGAATGCAGTCTATCAAACTGTTGGGGATTTTTGTTTGTTTGGTTGGTTGGTTTTTTATCAGTAGTCTGATTTCTCTCCGATGCATTTTAACATTTTCTCTTGAGGTTGTGCAGTTTCATTACATTTCTATGTGTACTCATAAAGTTTATTTATTCTAGCTTTTCATCCTGAGGGTTTCTTCATTTCTGGAACATTCTCCACATTGACTGTACTGTTCCCTCTATAATCTCCAGGAACGCCAATTAGAGATATATTGAACGTTCTTGTTGCATGTTCTTTATCTCTTAATTTTTCTTTTCTATTCTTTATCTCATTACCTCTCAATGCTAACTTCTGAAAGTTTTACTCAGTCCACTTCCATTTCTCTTATTTTCCCTTCAGTTTTGTCTGATCTATTATTTATCAAATCTAATAAAAATTTTAAATTATTACACGCATATTTTAGGTTATTTTCATGTGTGCTTGTTCTATTTCAGAACCTCTTTTTCTTACATCATGTCCACTACTTTCCCCTTCATCTCTTTGGGCTGCTTTTAAGCATACTTATTTAAGTTGCATTCAATTCTTCTATTATCTCTTCACCCTTAGTCATGCATTCATCAATTTCAGGGAGAGTAAACTGTAGACCAATTTTCACAGAACCAACTATCTCAAATATTGTGTCATTTTTCTCTATGACTTCACTTCACAGCATAGATTTTCCATGAGTTTCCCTTCTACGGGTCATGGAGACCTGATTGTCTTTGCCCAAACCCTACTGTGGGCCCTGGTGATCAATCTCTGGGAAATGTAAATTTAAGTCCAACAACCAACATTTCATAGGCATGAAGGTCTGGTCATAGATTATTCTAGTCACAGCCATGATCAAGAGTGGTTAGTTTACTCTTTGCTATGATGGAGCCTAGTGGACAGACAGCCCAGTCCCTATTCAAAAACAGGCAGCAATTTCCCAGCTCCTGGTTTCATAGGAGCTCAGTTTTTTCTCTCTGCTTAGTGTGAATCCTAAAAATGTATTTCCCAATCCCATACAGGTGTCAAAAATTTGGAATCTGGGGTCCCTGCTCTGGGGATAGTTCAGTTTCAACTCTGCTCACTTCTAGGGTTTCCCTCCTTGATGCCTGCACCTCTGAAAGTATTTAAAATTATTTTATCCAGAATATTTTTGGTGTTTGAAACAGAAGAAGGTGACTTGTTATGCTCAATCCACCTATTTAACTAGAAGTCAAGAGCTCCTTTAAAAGGAATATTCCATTTTGTTTTAAATCTTATAGCACCTCTGTCCCAACTTAGTTGATACTGAAAGACAGACATATCTGTGAGTGAAGGTAAGCAGCACTTTGTGCTCAGGTGTCTGTGTATTCCTGCCCATTTACATGGGAGTCAGAGGCCTCCTGGAAAAAGAGTTCAAACCTTCTTCAACAGTAGCTTTCAGATCCTTAAACAGAATGCTGGAGCAAACAGTAATAGGCACATTAGAAACTAAATTGTGGTGTGGATTTCAGGGACCTGAAGAGGCCAACAATTTTGTAGCACTGGCAAGCAAAATGATGTGAGATTAAGAGAGATAAATCTCTTGGGTCAAACAACCAAGCAGCAAAGCGCCTCTGTGAGGGTGAACTTCAGAGGAGGAGATGCCTCCCCTCATAAGCACAAGCAAAGTAAGCTACAGAAGTGGTTTTCCAGACAGTAGGAAGAGCAGACATCGAGACTGGCAGATTCCAGTGGCACTGGCAACAGCTCCTACAAAGCAGAAGTGTGTTGGCTGGCACTGGCATGTACTAGGCTCTCTCTAGAGAGCTGGTGGCCAGCTGAAAGGAGGTAGAAGTGGCATGCAACTTGGAACAGGGACAGCGAGAAACAGTGAAAACAGACCAAGGTGGGTTAAAAGCCTGTGAAACAGTGACAGTGGAGTCAGGCCATGCCTAGACAGCCTTGGGGGCCCACAGATGCCCCAGACAGACTTGGGGGCCCACAGACACCCCAGACAGCCTTGAGAGCCCACGGACACCCCAACTGCAAGAAATCTCACTGCTGTGTAAATGGGAACGTTTTCAAGACAAATTTAATTCCAGATAACAAGGTGCCTCAGTTGTACCAGAAACCTGAGGAGGCCTTATATCACTTTATGATGGTGGACTTCAGTAAAATAAAAGAACCATTTCCAGATTTTTAGGGGAAACAGTGACCCACAGAAGCTGAAACAATAACAACACTGAGTGGCCAGAAAATTAGATATCTCCACATTACTGAATTTCACTGTCACAGGGACTGTGTGTGGAAGGCACTGCTATCCTTTGTTTTTACAAATGAGGGAATCAAAACTTGAAGTTGTACTAAGGTAACAGAGTCAGAAGCTGTCAGAATCTTAATTCATGGCTTCCTCATTCCAGAGTCCAAGCTCTCTCCACTCTGTTTTCCTCTGTCGTTTCCCTCAGACAGTGTCTATGTTATACTCACACACACATCTTCTTCTTTATTGTGATTGGTTTTAGCTTCTGAAATACTAGTGAGTTAGAAGCATCACATCCACCTTACATTTTTATGAAGTTGATAGGAACAGGCAGCAAGATCGGCAGCGAGTTGTCACTTAGGGGACAACTGTATCATAGCCCTCACTGTACTGCATGGGAACTAGTTTCTCCGCCTTTCATTTCCCATCCTTTCACCAAGACCCACCTTCCTTGAGTTCTCTGAGGATGTGGTGGATTGAATTATGTCTCCCCCAAACTCCCTGAAGCTTGAATTGTATCTCCCTAGATTTATGTATTACCAACTCAGCCCCCACTGTGACTGTTAAGATGGTGGGAAATCCTATTATGGTAATTGAAAGGTGGGGCCTTGAAGAGGTGATTGGGTTGTAGGACCATGCAGTAATGAATGGATTAAAAATGATGGTCAGGGACATGGTTCTGAGGGCTTTAAAAGAAGAGGAGAGTCTGTCTTTCTCTCTCTCTCTACTTCTACCATCTTGTAATGTGAGACCCCTGGGTCATTGTCTTCATCACCAGATGGACTCTGGACTTCCCAGCCTCAGAAACTGTAAGCAATAAATTTCATTTTCTTTATAAATTATCCAGTTCCACGTACTTTGTTACAAGCAACAAAAATAGACTAATACAGAGTATAACTCCCTTTACGTCCCTAGCACCTTGCAGCCACCTCCCACAGTGTGAACTTGAAAATATCTTATGAATCAGGGCAATGATTTATATAATGCAGTAATTACTAAAGGAGATTTTTTAGAGTGTCTAATTTATAACCTAGTTATAACTTAGAAGCTGGGAGTTACTAGATTCCTTTGCTTACTACGTGATTTTCCAGATGCTTTCAGATTTAATGCATTTTGTATATGTCTGATGATGAAGGTGGCAACTCTTCTATCATTTCACCCTTGAATGACAACTGTTGATCTGGAAGGAGCTTTCTTCATAAGCAAGTCAATCTAGTCCTTTCACCAATGATAAAATTTTGACTTAAAAATTCCAGAGTTCAAATGACCTGCTTACACTTACAGGGATAGATCAGAAGAGAGCCAAGGTAAGAATGCAGGCCTCGCAATTCCCAGGTGGAGCTCACTGCACTCCTCCTACAGGCTGTTCCCCAAGTCCGAACATCCCAGTATTCTCTATTCCCCAGAGAAAACTCATCTGTCCCTTCAACAGAGTGCAATGAGTATTGGTTAAATTCAATTAAATGTCCCAGGCACCCTCACAGCAGGAAGACCAAGTTCTATCAGTAGAGATTTAACTTGCATTTAAACTGCTAAAATAAGGTCAAAACCATTTGCACACACACACACACACACACACACACACACACACACACACATACACACACACACACACACACACACACACACACACCAGGCCAATATTTAGTTGTTGAATGTATATGATTGTGGAAACATCCTATTAGGTGAAACCTCACTTTCGAGCAACAAAAGATTGTTTTCTCTGCATGTTTCTGGAAGTAGCAACAGCAGGGCTAAGCATGGAAACCATCAGTCTACCTGACAGTCCCCTGGAGAGCTCTGATTCTGGTGACAGTGTCCTCCCAGCAAAAGTGGCACCAAGACCTGCTCACCACTCAGCGTGTGCCGCTGAAGTCAGGCAGTCACTGCAGTCTCCTCTCCAGCCCCACACCTGCCCCTCTGGCCTGTGTGCTCAGGATCCCTGAGGGAGATGACAGAGGCTTGGCGGGCAGGGTGCTCCAGTCGGCCTCATCCCAGCCAAGGGTGCAGTGTCAGACCCGGGTAAGATCAAGTGCATGACCAAACTGATGGTCACAGAGAATTGGCTGTGCAGAAGAGAGGAATGTACGTAAGCCAGCTCACCCCAGGATGAGAGGTGGAGGAAGAGCCACAATCAAACACTCTTTGCTAGCTAATGTGCTTCTTGATCATTCTGCAACTTCTCCTTCTGCACAATTTCATTATAACTACACTTGCCATGCAGTATTTTAAATAAAATCTTAACAAGTTTCATTAAATTCGAATAATAGCATATTTCCATTAATTCTTATTTTACCTATATTCCCACTAGCAATACATTTAGTGCGTGTTATAAGGAGAGCACACCTAATAATAATCTGGTTTGCCCTTTGGGATTAAGATTTCATAACATTAAAACCAGAAATCGCTTTACTCCACTGGGGTCAAGGCCAAGGCTAAGAATATTTTCAGCAGTGGAAAGCACACTAATCAGAAAATTTGGCCAATTTTCCTTTCTGCCACCTGAGCATCCCTGAATAGAATGATGTTTCCCTTAAGAACTGGTATTGGTTCAACAGAATCAACTTTGCTTACCAGGCGGGTCCTAAGCAATGCACATTCTGTACATGCAGATCAGTTAAGTGGTGCAGAAGCAGCAAGCAGGTGGTGAAGAGGTGTCTGGGGAGGGCTCTGTAGGAAAAAATGCCATAGAAACTGGATCCATGCTTTTGAGTGTGAATCTAAGTCTCCCCCGTGAGGAGAAGAGAACAAATCTCTACTTTTATGAAAAGCAGCACAAAGTCAAAAAGGCCAGGGAAGCACTTTGTGGATTTCCAAACCCAGGTCAGGGGCAATTCAAACAGTGAACCAGATAGCTAAGTAACTAACAGTCGTAATGTGCATCAACACCCTCTGCCTCACTGACATTTAGGTGGAATCAACACGCGTAGAGAGGGAGCATGCTCTGAGGAGTCTACCAAGGCATATGCTAACGGACCATCTAATCACATCATCTGTCCACCAACAAGCGCCCCATCAGATTTTCAACAGAGAAGAGGCAGGGAGAAAAAAGAACTGGGAGAGCTGGGGCAATGCCGACACAAAGATTCCATGTGAACAGTGGAATGTTTATGAACTACAGCGTCTCGATAGGCACAGACACAACACTAGCACTCCCGAGGCAGAACACCCAAAAGAACAGAAGAGAGTGAGAAGATGAGAAAAGTGCATTTAATGTGCAGATGATTTCATTGGAGCTCACCTTCTCATAAAACAGACATTAATTTTAAAATTGCTCCTGTACTTGGGTGCACATATAGGTATGTACTGGCAAATGGACCTAAATCCTTGGAGAAAAGTGGGAAGGATGCAAACCAGGCAGCTAACAGGAGTTCCCAGGGGAGGCTGGAGGAGAGAGAGGGGAGTCGCACACTCACACATGCATGCGAACACACATGCACACACATGCACACGCATGCACATGCATGCACATGTGCACAGATGCACACACACTATTGATGGGCATATATACTCATAAAGCATCATTAAAAACTGTTAATGCAGTTATCTCAGGGGGTAGATTATCAGATGATTTCATTTTCTTATACATTCTCAGCATTACTATTCAATAGTGCACAAATGATAAGTAAATAATAACATATGTTTTGTATAATCAGGAAAAAAGTATCTTACTTGTGAGAAAGTCTTATGCCTGAATTGCCATGATTTTGAAGCCCTAAGGAAGTAGCTGCCAAAAGCAACTCAGAGCCAAGTCACTCTTTTCTACCAACTGTCCCCACAGTCTCAGAACTTCAGTCAATTCTATCCATCTCTCTCCAGAGAACTTGCAATTTTCTCAGTATCAAAGTTCATCTAAAAACATGAAATTCCTTATATTCTGAAGCAAAAGTTCATACCTGTTAATAAAATTGCACGTGATAGTGTTTCTCACTCAGCAAAATAACCAGAATCATTTCAAAAAGTTTCTTTTCTCCTCCTTCCCTTCCCTTCCCACCCTGACCCCACTGTTTTTCTTCTTTTAATTGCCTTCCTGGTACTGTTAACCTGTGTAGTCCTGTTCTGACCAGCAGAAATAACGTCCACTCTGAGATGCTGTTTTTAATGCAATCTTTATGTTAACAGTGTCTCTGACTTTTCAAGTACTTCTCTGTCTTCTCATAATCAGCTCTTGCTGGCTTATCTTTGTATCTGCTCCTTGGACACTGTTATGGGCTGAACTATGACCCCCCAAAGTTCTTATGCTGAAACCTTGACTCCAATAGCTCAGAGTTTGACTGTACTTGGAGACAGGGCCTTTAAAGAGATGATTACATTAAATGAGGCCATTTGCGTGGGCCCTAATCTAATCTGACTGGGATTCTTACTAGAAGAGGAAAATTGTACACAGAGACCCAGGGATGCCACAGAAGAAAGGTCATGTAAAGACACAGCGAGAAAGTGGCCCTCTGTAAGCCATGGAGTGAGGCCTCAGAAGAAACCAAACCTGCCAACACCCTGATCTCAGACTTCCAGCTGCAGAACAGTGAGAACATGAGTTTGTGTTGTTCAAACCCCAAGTCTGTGTCATCTTCTCATGTCATCCTGAGCAGACTGACACAGGCACAGTGCTGGCCTCATCACCACCCTAGGAGCTGTCCTTGCCTCTCTTCCCCTGCTTCACTCGCAGAAGGTTACGGCAAATCTTGTTGGCTCTACCTCATAGGTATATCCCCAGTCCTACCCCTTGTCACTACTCCACAGATATCACCTTAACCCAAGCCACCAGCCCCATGCCGGCTAACCATCTCCCTGTCTCCAGTCCTGACACAGCTAATCATCAGAGGGACATTTTAACCATACGTTAGATGTGACACTTCAGTGTCCTCTCATCTCACTTGGGATAAAATCTGACCTCCTTCAAGGGGCCTGGAGTCCTACATGGCCTGGTCCTCTGTGATGTGCACCACTGTCCCCTCTCCACTACACTCAACCACACCGGCCATTTCCCTTGGTCAAAACACTAAGTTGCAGTCGGTCCTTCATATCCACAGGTTCCACATCTGCATATTCAACCAACCGTAGATCAAAACAATAAAAAATAAAAGTATGTAGGAGGTTATATGCCAATACTATGCCATTGTACTCATGTAAGGGACTTGAGCACCCGCAGATATGGTACCTGCGGAGGTGGGTCTTGGAACCAGTTCCTGTGGATACCGAGGGGCAGCTTCATTCCTGCTTCAGGCTTCGCAATGGCTGTCCCCTCTGCCTGGAGCCCTGGTCGTCCCTCTCCCATGCACGGCTCCTTCCCCTCCGCTGGTCTCAGAGAGGCTTCCCTGACCACCCAATCTGAAGGGGCTCCCTGGTCCACTCATTACTTTCTATTCCATCACTTTGTTTTATTTCCTTCAGGCACCAATTTATTTCTAAAAGATGTTATTCATCACTATGTGTATTTGCTTACTTTTTGCTTCCTTCCACTAGAAGGCAAGCTCCTCGAGAGCTCGCATCTTGTTGACTGTGTGGGACACATTAACTTTAGCACGTGGCAGCACTTCACAAATACTGTTCACCAAATACATTCATGTTTATGTAAAGCACCTGGAACTCAGTAGGTGCTCAATGATTGTTCACAGAGTCAATGGATGAATAAAACCATGTTTAGAATATGTGAAAAAAATACGCCTTTGGCAAAGATGAATAGGCATTTACTAAATGAATGTTTTCCTAAAGAGATCATTTATCTTTGAATTCCATTCTTACTTAATCTCAATTTTAAATTACTGATCAGATTCAGTCAATTTGGATCACTCTCATGAGCACCATTACAATAAGGTTTTATTCTTCAGACATTGTCAAAAATATTTCCAGGCCTCCTCTTTTAATGAAAGGAGCTTTAGGTCTTATCTCAAATATATATGTGCCAGAAATTGTTTACAGAATTCTTTTTTTGTTCTTAAATAACATAAAAATTGTTTCTGCTAATTGAAAAAATAGGATGCAAAATGTAAGTACAATATGATCAGTACTAAGAAACCCTTACAACTGTAGCAGACACCAAGAGAATCCAGGTGATATGTTCAGATTAAAGGTGATTAATTTGATGGGTTCAAACTAAATGTAATTTCTAGCTCCCTTGCTGAAAGGGGTAGTACAGTTTGGTTAATGGGACATTAGTGGAGCTGCTGGGAAAGCTGTTATTTTCCCAATGAGATGATACAGATTCATTTGGTTCATGATTCAGATTCATCGTGTGCTTGGAGGTGGTATTGTGAGTTCAAAAGGCTTACGCAAAGAAAAGTAGAACAGGAAAATAGATAGAGCAGTTTCCCTGATGGCTACCGTGGACAGTCCTGGGTTTCCTGCCTCTAAGCTGTGCATGAGAAAAAAATAGCTCACTATTTGATTAAGTCTCTGCAATAATGATTCTATGATATGCAACTGACAACAATCCTAACTGATATAAGACAATGTCCACAGAAACGAAAATGCCCATTTATTTATCTATCTCACAAGTATCTATTCAGTGCCTGTTTTGTGTTGGACAATATGCCAGGAGCAAAGTAACCACAGAGAACAAGATACACAGCTCCCACCCTCCTGGAACTCATGGAGAGAGTAGGGGAACCAAGCAATTAACCAATGAGTTCAGAAAGATCAACTCTTGCTATATTCATTTTTCTAGTTTTCTTTCTTTCCCACAGTTCCTGACTATTTATTGCATCAGTCAGAGGCACCACATTATATAAGAAAATCTAAGAACAAGAAACAGTTAATATCTGTTTTTTAACTTCCAAATATGGATTCTGATTATAAGGTAAAAAGTATGATGATGAAAATGATCAAAAATAAGAGCAGCAGAGACTATGAGCCATAAAAAATAATGTGAACAGAGTAGAGAGAGAGAGGCAAGAGCTCTTCTTACCAGGAAGACAAAATTAGGGTTTTACAGGATAGATGGCAAGAGAGGAGGTGGTGGGAGCAAAGCTGGGGAGCAGGTAGAGAGGAGAGGACCAGCACTGAGAGGCCTCGTGACCTCCACCTTCCAGGGAGCAGAAGGAAGTCAAGCCATGCATGCTGCCAGCCCTCCACCTGGGTGAGGTCATCCCTCACAGGCAGGCTCACCCATTCTTCCCATTCCTGCAGGAGGAAGGCTTACTAGCAAAGGCTGCCTGCACATCCCCTGTGGATCATCCAGCAAGACACGCAGTGAGCCTCCTGATTTCCCCAAGCATCATCAGAGGCCTCCAGGAGCAGGGTGGCTATGTGTGTCTGCCTGGGCTGTGCACCAAACAAGTGCTGGCCATTACTCACACAGGCTACATTGTGCATGATGCCTCCTGTAGGTGTGCAACATGGTGCCCTGCTCATGAGGACAGTCCCTTATTGAAAGCCCAGGATACAAAGTGCCCCCCTCCCCCCACCCCCCCAAAACAACAGCAGTGTGTGCGGCTTGGATTACAAGAGAGACGGGCCCTAAATATTAAAATGAGGGCGAGGCTGAATTCATTTTTGAGGCATAAACTTTTAAATGAGCTCCTCTCAGGTGACAGAGATTATCAGGCCTCTGTCCTCTCCAGTCTCTTCTATAAGCATTAAACTTGTCTTTCCCAGCTGCCTGCTTCTTCCAACCTACTGAGACCCCATATCCCACCACGCACCCCAGCAACCTGCCCTAGAAAGAAATTTACAGAATCTTAAACAAAAAGTACTGAAATCCTAATGATACCATGGTCCAACATTGGCATATTGGGGAAGGCACAGACTGTAATGGTGACTTGGGAAATTCACATCCCAATTTTCAGGGATTCATTAAGAGCATTCAATGATCAAACTCATGGATTTTGTTGGTGGTTTTTTTGTTTATCTGTATGTTCGTTTTTTGACAGCTGGCCGGGATGGATTTTGGTTTTGGACCACTTGCCCTAACTGAGATCTTGTTCCACCTTCAGGTCACCACGTTTAGAATTTTCACATTGTTTCCGTACATCAACGCAGTTAAGTAGCTCACCTGACGCTCCAGGATATTATAGGCAAGGCCTCTCCATCCGAACAAACCTAGTTTGGGGAGGGACATTGATATCATTATATAATAGGAATAAGAGCAATAGAATTCTTTCCCCCAATTCATTCCACCTAAACCAATTGTATATGGTGTAGGATATTATTTGATTCATAGTTGTCTTCGCCCTAAGACTCCATGAAGGCCGTGAGATCAACTTTTTGCTGACCAGCACACCCCTGGTGCCTGCCATGTAGTACTTCCTTGATTGAATATTGGTCCTAAAAAGCGCTTCTGTCTTGTTTTATATGCCAGTAAAACACTGATTATTCTAACAGGCTCATTCAGAATGACAACTTATATTATGTTCTAGCGATCATATAACATTAGTAGTACATGATGTTTAGTTTGTGTAATTTTCTTAACAAGATAATGGAAGTCTTCTAAAATAGCCCTCACACAGATTTTATTTCTGTGGACATAATGATAAAAAGAGGAAAGAGTAAAACTTCTGTATCTTTTTATCACAAGGCATTCTAAGTGCTTACCTGAGGCCCAGATACCCATTATCCCCTCACAATCGTAACCCATATGACAGGGCTCTGAACCCATAACAGGGAAGCCCCTTCCAAGCCAGGGTTTCTTCAACCACAGGCCTGCTGACATTTTGACTGGATGACTCTTTGTGGCGGTGGCTGTCCTATGTAGTGTGGAATGTTTAGCAGCACCCCTGGCCTCTGCCTACAGATGCCAGTAGTAGCCCTCCCACAAGAGGTGACAACCAAAACTGTTTCCAGACATTTTCAGATGTCCCCTGGCTGGGGGAGGGGCAAAGCTGTCCTGGGTTGAGAACCACTGTCTGACCCAGGAGCACTGATGGGACCTCATGTCTAGCACACGCTGGGTGGTCAGTAACCCTTTAGCCGGAAGGGCTTCCAGGAGAGCAGCTGGCTTTCCTCTTCATTACCACCACCTTCACCCACTCAGTGACATCGCCCCAGGCCCTTCATAGCAATGAACCCTGTCTTCCCGTCCAGCTGCTTGGGTGATTGTGCTTCTCAGCATTTTTGTCGCACTTGCAAGAAAGCACCTTCTGATCTTGAAATTTCATTATGTCAAACCATATATTTGCGGGGAAAAAGATGTTCACCTATCTGAGAGATACTCATCGCAAACAAGCAAAATCACCTGGGGTGTTGCTTTCTCAGGTGAAGGTGAACACTTAAAAGAAAGAGAAGTGGAGATGTTACTGGAGGAGAGGGTCTGGGGAGGCCTTGTCCCCTACCCGGTTCTTGATTCCACCACAGGAAAGAATTCAAGAGCAGAGTCAGAATAGACAGTGAAAACAGGTTTAATGTAAATAATAAAGAATATGCACTTTACAGGCAAAGTACAGGCTGACTTGAGAGCGAGTAGCAGCCCCGTGTTGTCCTGGATTCCATCTTTTATGGTTGGCTCTCTACACATATTCATGCCATCTGTGACTATTCAGCTAAGGGGGTGGTTCCCAATTCCATAACTCTCGTATAACTCTGGCCTTGCCCATGCTCTGTTTGTTCCTTTGGGTGTATGCTCAGTGGTCATACTCCATCACATACACCAAGTATACGTCAAGTATAGTTGGATCTCTCTACCACCTCCAGTGGAAGGTCATTCAAGGACAAACTCCTTTCTACTGAGCATGCTTGGCCACTGAAATTGATCAAACTTGCCTCCTGTGGTCTCAGTCTTCCCATGTTGTGCTTGAAAATAGATGCAACATGCAACAGTAACTCTCTTCTGGCTGAGGGCTCAGGGGAGGGGGCCCTGAGACAGAAGGGGGGGTTAAGGCTCAGAGGAGTGGCCTGAGACCCAGATTCCGGGAAACTGAGCAAGTCCTATCTCAATGAGACCAAAGGTTTAGAGAGTGGATGCTCTCTCCTGTATGACAGTGAAGAGGACTGATTCATCTCTTCACAGATGATGATTCAAGGAACCATCAATTTACAGGTGTGTGTGTGTATGTATATATATATGCATCATAATATGTATTACATAATATGTGTATTATAATACAATATACACAACAATTAAGTTTCATTATTTCAACCATTTTAGAGAATAGTGTTCATCACAGTAGATTCTGGCATCACTTCAATCTTTACCAGTTGAATTAGACAAAATAAATGAAAATTATGCTAAAAATTTTTAAATCTAAAAGTTAAATAAGGCTGGGAAATACAATGAAAACTAAATTTCCATATTTATATTCATAGCTCCTCAGAATTTCTAACCTATAAGTGAAAGCAGTTTTAAAAGTGCTGATCACAGGATCAAGTCACTTGTGGAGGCCGCTGCCCCACACGTGGGAGAATTTGTTTTTGCTTTTTATTTGTGGGGGAGTGGTTCATGGAGTTTTAAGAAGAACAGTGACTTATTTTGAATGTGGAACAACTTATGAACTTGCTATTAAAATAACTATAAGTAGGTAGAGATATATATCTTTATTAAATTAAAATATAAATAGTTATGACCATTTTTAAATTTTAGTTTATTTTTTCCATTGTGCATGTTTACAGGGCAGTTTTTTGTTTCAATACACTCTTACATTGTATAATGATCTAATCAGAGTAGTTAGCATACCTACCACCTAAATAAACATTTATCATTTCTTTGTGATTATAACATTCACCATCCTCTTTTCTGGCTATCTTGAAATGTACCATACTATTTATTAGCTGTTTTTCTCCTAGGGCACCAGAGCTGATTCTTCCTATCTAACTGTAACTTTGCATCTTTGTACCAGTCTACCAGCCTTTTTCAGGCCCCCCCACGGTCCTCCCTTTCCCTGCCTCTGGTAACAACTATTCCACTCTCTATTTCTCTTTTTTCTCTCTTTTTATTTTTCTTAACTGACCCATGATAATTATACATATTTATGGGGTATAATGTGATATTTGGGTGCATTCATACTGTGTGCAATGATCATATCAGGGCACTTAGTATGTCTATCACCTCAAACATTTGTCACTTTGTGTTAGGAACATCCAATATCATCTCGACTAGCTATTCAAAGACACACAGTACTTTGTTGTCAACTGTAGTCTTCTTGTATTGCTATAGAACACCGGGTTCCATTCTTCCTATCTCTCTAATGTTTTGTATCCACTGATCACCTTCTCCCCATGCCCCCACCCCATTCCTCCCACCAGTCTCTAGCAAACACTATTTTACTCTCCACTTTTATGAGGTCAACTTTTTTAGCTTCCAAATATGAGTGAGAACATGTGATATTTTTCTCTCTGTATCCAGCTTATTTCACTTAAATAATTTTCTCCAAGCTCATTCATGTTGCTGCAGATGTCAGAATTTCATTCTTTTTTATGGCTCAGTAGTATTCCATTGTGTATATATACCACATTTTCTTTATCCAGTCATCTATGGAAGGACATTTAGGTTGGTTCCAACTCTTGGCTTTTGTGAATAGAAATGCGATGAACATGGGAGTGCGGGTATCCCTTCAACTTGTTGATTTCCATTCCTTTTGGATATAATGGGATTGCTGGATCATATGGTAGTTATATCAGTAGTTGTTTGCAAAATCTCCATACTATTTTCTGTAGTGGATGTGCTAATTTATATTCCCATCAACAATATATGAGTTCCCCTTTCTCTGCATCTTCACAAGCATTTTTTTTCTTTTTTATAATAGCCACAGTTAATGACTATTTTAAATGCCTGAATTGGCTTTCAATGTCTAAACTTCACTTAATTTGGCCAGTAAATCAGGTTGGGTGACTGTAGAGTCACTTTGGTCAAACTTTTGTACAAAAGCAAGGATAAAGAGAATATCTACTGTGTCTCAAGCACTGTGTTTGATTTTTTAAAACCCTCACCGATGGAGCCCTCATGACAATCCTAAGAGATGAAAGGTACATCTTTTAAATAGCCTCATTTCACAGATGAGGAAGTCAAGACCCTGAAAGAGTGGTTCCCTAGCTATGGAGTTAGGATGCTCCAGGCAGTTCAACTGCAGAGCCCACGGCCCAACCATGACATTAAACTGCCTCGCGAGGCCCTTTGCAATGCTGGCCGGGCATGTGTCTGTCAGCCAGTGAGGATTTGTGACACTGATGACAGACAGAACAAATGAGTATAGTACCATATTATTCATCCATCCTCCTGCTCCACTGTCCATTGTCAATATAATAGTACTTGGAGAAAACCAATCTCATATAATTGAACACACAAACAAGTTTTCCTCTAAATTGACAGTTTCTAGAATCAGCAGCTGTGATAAAGATGATTCTGTCCTCTTCACTGTCACACAGGAGAAAACACACACTCCTTGGTCTCATATACTTTTTCTTTCAAAATCTACCTCCATGAGAGAAAGCCATGCCCTGGGTGGTTTTCCTTTTTGCAAGAGTTAGCTCCCAGCTAGATTAACTTCTTTCTTTTCCTGAAAGTATATGATTATAATGACCCCAAATGACCTTTGCCTTTTAGAATGGTCTTTTTTTCTCTCACTGAAAACAGATATATAAGAAAGGTTAATGCTGGGTTCAGCACTCTCTTCTGTAGAGAATAAAAAATCTCTGTCAATCCTCTAAATATTTTCAGGGTGGATTCTGAATTCCCTTTAAAGGGGAAATTCAAATTCCTTTTCTAGTATAGGACAGATTTTATTTTATTTTACTTAGCTGTTGAGATTGTTACCTTGAAGAACAAGAACAATAATTATTAACTTAATGAAAATTTCCTGTCATATTTTAAACAATAGGCAAATCCTAGGAAATATCATTCTACATGAGCTAAAATTTAAAATGTAAATTTTTTTTGAAACATAACTGATTGTATATATCAGTGGGGTACATCATTGAATACGTGATGTTCAAATCAGGATAATTTGTATAGGCAACATTATACAATGTAATTATTCTGTGTGGCTCTTTACCAATTTCTCACCCTCATCCCCTCCCCCTTTCCCACCTCTGGTCACCTCAGTTCTCTTCTCTCCTTTTGAAAGTTCAACGAGTCATTGTGATTTTTAAGTAGTATCTCACCCATCATTTCTCTCTTCTGAAAGGAATACTGGTTTTAAAAAACACAACATCGCCACCTACTGCTCTGCGGAGAAATTACTAAATCATTATTAAGAAGATGGAGAGTGGAAGAAATTCCACCTTAAATCCTCTCTTAACCAGGCAGAGTATAATAAATCCTGTAAGTATAAATAAATAGGAGGAATTTCACCATATAGCAGTAGCCCTGTAGCATAAAGATATAGGTAGGATTTAATAAGCGAATAAGTTTAAGTTGTACCATACTATGTAAGGAATGTTTGCAGATATGTTTGCAATTTTAAAGATATATGTATTGTCTCCCAACTGGAATTCTTACTTTTCTTTTCTCCACAGATAGTCCATTCTGCTTGTGACCACCATGTAGAATAAAAAATGATGACATTTTTGAATTACAAGAGTCTTTACAGAACATCTGGTCCAGTTCTTATTTTTTATAGATGAAGTCACTGAGCTCCCAGAGAAGTGAAGTAGCTGCCAAATCTCCACATCCAGGTAATGGCAGAATTGGGACATGAGTCCGTCTCAGGAGCGCCCACACATGGGCTTCATGTGCTTCCTACATCCCATTGTTTCATGGCTTACCAATGTCTGTTACTGAGTCCAGTCTAAATCCCCTCACCTGGCTTCTTAGAGTGTCACAGACTCAGAGGGCTGCAGGACACCAACCAGGGCACAGGTGGCAGAAGCCACAGGGTGTAGGACATTAGGGAAGGGTGAGGACTCTGTTTAACTGGCATGGCCTACCTAAAGCATCCATCCCAGCATTGGTCATTCACTTTGAAACACTTCAGAATAGATGAGATGTTATGTAAGTAAGCTAACCACTTGCTCAAGTTAAGGAAGTGCAGACCTGGCCTGACCCACCAGCTTCCTGACCAGCAGCCCACACTCTGAAGGTAGCTGCTACAAGTGCTCCTGGTATTCACATCGTAACCAGCACTTGAGTGTCTTCTAATGATCTTACTGAATGTCAGGATGAGGTTTTCACTGGAGAAAATAGCGCCCTTTCATAAAATGATGGAAGTTAGAAATGGACTCGCATTTGTAAAGATAAATATATTCAAGACATGTGCATTGGCTAAAACATAGTAGACAGTGCCAGACTTTGCATCAATGGGGTATAAATATCCAGAGAGACCTGTATCCTCTACCTTTAGGACAACATCCACTTTGCTCCTAAGGAGCCCTTGTTTAGCCACTGGTTGCCTAATGCCAACTATAAGGTGAAAGAAACTTGCCCTGTAATGTTGGCATACTGACCTTGGACAAACCATTCATAGCAGGTGGTGGTCTGAGCCCCAAAAAGATGGAGCCAGAGGCTTCACTGAGCTTTTAGGACAGGTTGTGTCAATGGCTTTTTACCTGCTTGTTAAAGAATGGTTATTCAGTGGATACAGGTACATGAGGCTGAGTTTTTTCCAGGATTTGTTCTTGATAACACTTGACAGTAGAGCAAGCGTGAAGGTTTAAGGCTCACAAAAACTGTGCCAGCTGCAAGGCCTCTGACCTTCAAGGTCACAACTTGGACTCAAACCCAACCCTCTGTGCACTTTCCATGATCTTGGGATGTCTCAGCTTCAGAAGACAGCCTTTGTTTTGATAATTCATTTACTGATCATTTAGGAGCGTCCTTTCCTTTTTGATTTTGACTCTTTGATCAGTCTTAAATGTGCCAGATCAAAAACTGCTAAGAAATATGGCTCTTCTTCCTAATCCTGCTAGTACCTAATCTAGTATTTATCATCAGTAATAGGAAAGAGTAGTTATAAATCAGCTTACATTGAAGAGTTCTTCACCAGTTCCCTAGAAAACCACCCCATTAATATTCCCCAAGTGAAGAGAAGGACCCTGCTATTCGCAGTCCTGGGTTTGAATTCCAGCCTGGCATTTCCACACTGAAGTGGGTGCTGTCTTATGTAGCACATGAGATAAGCTTCATTTATGAACCAAATTCTGCTGCAGAAAATGTGGAGAAGAAGCACTTCCCTTTCAACACATCAGCTATGTTAAGTGAATTCAGGGGTAATAAAAAACCAAGAGGCTGTCAAGCCAGCTCAATAATTAACTTTGAAGAAAAAAATCATATGTAAATTACTTCAGACCCCAGATGGCTGGTGAGGGGAAAAAGAATGTCTTCTTCTCCTTTTAAAACACTCCTAGAAATGCTTTAGAAAATGCTCTGCTCCAGGGCAAATACATATATGCTACACTCTGGGAAACTCCATATGCCTTTACCTCCAGCATTGTCACTTAGAAGGTTTTACAGTCATGGGCACCTTGAGAATCTGTGAATTTATACATCTGCCAGAGGTGGAAGGACCCCTGAGAGTTTTCAAGTAAGCTAGAGTGAAAATTAAAAACTGTCACCCAGAAAAGATCCACCTCTCCCTTCATCCCCGCCTCTGTGCCATGCCCCTCCCCACCCAGTGCTCTCGCCTCTGGGTGGAAGGCATTGCTTTGACAGCACCACGCTCAGCCAGTGAGCGAACCGGCCATCCGTATATGGGATCCGAACCCGGGGCCTTGGTGTTATCAGCACCGCACTCTACCGAGTGAGCCACGGGCCGGCCCAGGAAGGCATTGCTTTGATCTGTAACAGGTACCACAACAGTGCCTGGGAAGGGAAAGTGGTGGTGGGAGACAATGGATTTTAGTATATACATTTTTTTTTTTTAAAAAAGAAGAACCCATAGCTACTCTGTCATTCTGGAAGCAGGTGGTCCACACTTGCACACTGCTTCCACAGTTAATCTCTCTCAGAATTCGGCTTCCATTCCCCATCCCCCTCTGCAGAGGATTTCCCCTCAGCCTGTCTTTCCTGGCCTTGGTCTGGACTGTGAAGGGACCCAGCAGGCCTGGAGTACAAACAGCAGTGGGAGACATTTACCATCTTCCTCTTGTAGAAGCAGAGCTACTGGAAGGAGCTGCTTGCAAAGGAAAGCAAGAGGAAGAGCTTCATTTACCAGAAACAACACTTTGCTTCAGGTGTTAACATAGCACCTAAGATATCAGAGGCATCCAGAACGATGACCAGCACAATGGAGGGTCCCTGGTGGACAGGTGTACACCATAGCTCTGTAGACTGCCCCGTGCAAAGGCCCTCTGACAATGATTTAAAGTATATATGGGGGACAACTATAAGTTAGCAAACTGGAAAACCTAGAAGAAATGGGTAAATTCCTGGACACATACAAATTGCCAAGGTTGAATCATGAAGAACTAGAAAACCTCAACATTTAGACCAGTAACAAGTAATGAGACTGAAGCAGTAGTAAAAAGTCTCCCAACAAAGAAAACCCCAGGACCGGATGGCTTCACTGCCAAATTCTACCAAATATTCAAAGAACTAATACCAATTCTTTTCAAACTCTTCCAAAAAGTTGAAGGGGAGGGAATACTTCCAAACTCATTCTATGAAGCCAGCACTACCCTTATACCAAAACCAGAGGGGGAAAAAAAAAAACACAACAAAAAAATAAAACTACAGACCAAAGTCCCTACTGAACAAAGATCCTCAATAAAATACCAGCAAACAAACTCCAACAACACATTAAAAAGATCATTTACCATGATAAAGTAGGATTTATCCCAGGGATGCAAGGGTGTTTCAACATATGCAAATCAATAAATGTGATACATCACATCAACAGAATGAACAAAAAAATCATATGATCATAACAATAAACATGGAAAAAGCATTTGATAAAATCCAACACCACTTCATGATAAAAACACTCAACATATTAGGTATAGAAGGAATGCACCTCAACACAATAAAGGCCATATACAAGCCCACAGCTAATATTGTACTGAATGAACAAAAATTGTAGGTGTTTCTTCTAAGATCTGGAACAAGACAAGAATGCCCACTTTCCCTGCTCTTATTCAACATAGTGCTGGAAGTTCTAGCCGTGCAATAAAGCAAGAGAAAGCTATAAATGGTTTCCAAATTGGAAGGGAGGAAGTCATACTTGCAGACGACATGATTATATACATAGAAAGATTCCACCAAAAAAATTACTAGAACCAATATATTAATTTAGTAAGGTGGCAGGATACAAAATCGACACACATGGGCAAGCTTTCTTGATTTCTCCTTCTGCGTGTTCACTATTGGAGAAAAGAAATGCTACTGATTTTTGTGTGTTGATTTTGTATCCTGCTACTGTGCTGAAATCATTTATCAATTCCAACAGTTTTTTTGTAGAGGTTTTAGGCTGTTCGATATATAGGATCATGTCATCTGCAAACAGGGACAGTTTGACTTCATCTTTTCCAATCTGGATGCCCTTTATTTCCTTCTCTTCTCTGATTGCTCTGGCTAGTACTTCCAACACTATGTTGAATAGGAGTGGTGAGAGTGGGCATCCTTGTCTAGTGCCTGTTCTTAAAGGAAAAGCTTTCAGCTTTTCCCCATTCAGGATGATATTGGCAGTGGGTTTGGCATATATGGCTTTAATTATGTTGAGATACTTTCCCTCTATACCTAACTTATAGAGGGTCTTTGTCATGAATGAGTGCTGAACTTTATCAAATGCTTTTTCAGCATCTATAGAGATGATCATATGGTCCTTGTGTTTGAGTTTATTAATATGGTGTATCACATTTATTGATTTGCGTATGTTGAACCAACCTTGCATCCCTGGGATGAATCCCACTTGATCGTGATGAATAATTTTTCGTATGTGTTGCTGTATTCTGTTTGCTAGTATTTTAGTGAGGATTTCTGCATCTATATTCATCAAGGATATCGGCCTGTAGTTTTCTTTTTTTGGTTATATCTTTACCTGGTTAGGAATTGAGTTAACCAAGGAGGTGAAAAATCTCTATAATGAGAACTACAAACCACTGCTGAGAGAAATTAGAGAGGATACAAGAAGATGGAAAGATATTCCATGCTCTTGGATTGGAAGAATCAACATAGTGAAAATGTCCATACTACCCAAAGTGATATACAAATTCAATGCAATCCCCATCAAAATTCCAAAGACATTTTTCTCAGAAATGGAAAAAACTATTCAGACATTTATATGGAACAATAAAAGACCACGAATAGCCAAAGCAATGCTCAGCAAAAAAAAATAAAGCTGGAGGCATAACACTACCTGACTTTAAGCTATACTACAAAGCTATAATAACCAAAACAGTATGGTACTGGCATAAAAACAGACACACTGACCAATGGAATAGAATAGAGAATCCAGAAATCAACCCACACACTTACTTCCATCTGATCTTTGACAAAGGCACCAAGCCTATTCACTGGGGAAGGGACTGCCTCTTCAGCAAGTGGTGCTGGGATAACTGGATATCCATATGCAGGAGAATGAAACTAGATCCATACCTCTCACCGTATACTAAAATCAACTCAAAATGGATTAAAGATTTAAATATACACCCTGAGACAATAAAACTTCTTAAAGAAAACATAGGAGAAACACTTCAGGAAATAGGACTGGGCACAGACTTCATGAATACGACCCCAAAAGCACGGGCAACCAAAGGAAAAATAAACAAATGGGATTATATCAAACTAAAAAGCTTCTGCACAGCAAAAGAAACAATTAAAAGAGTTAAAAGACAACCAACAGAGTGGGAGAAAATATTTGCAAAATATACATCTGACAAAGGATTAATATCCAGAATATATAAGGAACTCAAACAACTTTACAAGAAGAAAACAAGCAACCCAATTAAAAAATGGGCAAAAGAGCTAAGTAGGCATTTCTCTAAGGAAGATATCCAAATGGCCAACAGACATATGAAAAAATGCTCAACATCACTCAGCATCCGGGAAATGCAAATCAAAACCACATTGAGATACCATCTAACCCCAGTTAGGATGGCTAAAATCCAAAAGACTATGAACGATAAATGCTGGCGAGGCTGCGGAGAAAAAGGAACTCTCATACATTGTTGGTGGGACTGCAAAATGGTGCAGCCTCTATGGAAAATGGTATGGAGGTTCCTCAAACAATTGCAGATAGATCTACCATACGACCCAGCCATCCCACTGTTGGGAATATACCCAGAGGAATGGAAATCATCAAGTCGAAGGTATACCTGTTCCCCAATGTTCATCGCAGCACTCTTTACAATAGCCAAGAGTTGGAACCAGCCCAAATGCCCATCATCAGATGAGTGGATACGGAAAATGTGGTACATCTACACAATGGAATACTACTCAGCTATAAAAACGAATGAAATACTGCCATTTGCAACAACATGGATGGACCTTGAGAGAATTATATTAAGTGAAACAAGTCAGGCACAGAAAGAGAAATACCACATGTTCTCACTTATTGGAGGGAGCTAAAAATTATATAAATTCACACACACACATACACACACACACACACAAACCGGGGGTGGGGGGAAGAAGATATAACAACCACAATTATTTGAAGTTGATACAACAAGCAAACAGAAAGGACATTGTTGGGGGGAGGGGGGAGGGAGAAGGGAGGGAGGTTTTGGTGATTGGGAGCAATAATCAGCTACAATGTATATCGACAAAATAAAATTTAAAAAAAATAAAATAAAAAAATTCTTGTTGTAAAAAAAAAAAAACAAAAAAAAACAAAACAAAATCGACACACAAAAATCAACAGAGTTCCTATATATGCCAATAACAAAATAGCCAAAGAAGAAATCAAGAAAGTAATCCCATTCACCAAAGCTACTAGCAAAATGAAATAGGAGTAAATTCAACCAAGGAAGTGAAAGACCTTTACAATGAAAACTAAAATATTGGGGGCCGACCCCGTGGCTCACTTGGGAGAGTGCGGCACTGGGAGCATAGTGGTGCTGGTAGCGCCACGGTGCTGGTAGCGCCGAGGCCGCGGGTTCGGATCCTATATAGGGATGGCTGGTGCGCTCACTGGCTGAGCATGGTGTGGACGACACCAAGCCAAAGGTTACGATCCCCTTACTGGTCACAAAATAAAAAGGAAAAAAAAAAAAAAACTAAAATATTGGTGAAAGAAACTGAAGAATATAGAAATAAATGGAAAGATATCTCATGTTCATGGGTTGAAAGAATGAACATTATCAAAATGTCCATAAAAGCAATCTACAGATTCAACAAAATCTCTATCAAGACACCAATGACGTTCTTCACAAAAATAGAGAAAACAATCTTAAAATTTGCATGGAACCACAAACAACCCCACATAGCCAAAGCAATATTAAAAAGACCAAAGTTGGAGCCATCACACTGCCTGACTTCAAAATATATTATAAATCTTCAGCAAAGAAAATAGCACTGTGCTGACATAAAAACAGACAAATTGACCAATGGAACAGAATAGAGAACCCAGAAATAAACCCATGCATCTATAGCCAACTGATCTTCAACAAAAGTACCAGAGATATTTATTCACTGGGTAAAGGACAGCTTATAAGTGGTCCTGGGAGAACTCAATACCCACATGCAGAAGATTGTAACTAGACCCCATCTCTCAACATACACCAAAAAATCAACTCAAAATGGATTAAAGACCTAAATTTAAGACCCTAAACTATGAAACTACTAGAAGAAAACATAGAGGAAATGCTGCATGAAATGGCAGTGGGAAGTGCTTTTTTTGAGCAAGACTACAAAGGCATAGGCAACTAAAGCGAAAATAGACATATGGGATTACATTAATCTAAAAATCTCCTGCACAGTAGAGGACACAATCAACAAAGTGAACAGACAATCTACAGAATAGGAGAAAGTGTTTGCAAACTACACATCAGATAAGGAACTAATGCCCAGAATATATAAGAAACTCAAACAACTCAACAGCAAAAAATAATAATTATTATAATAATAATATTCAATTAAAAAATGGGCAAAGGACCTGAACAGACATTTCTTAAAAGAAGACATACAAGTGGCCAACAGGCACATGAAAAAATGCTCAACATCACTACTCATCAATGAGATATCATCTCACCCCAGTTAGAATGGCTATTACCAAAAAGACAGAAAATAACAAATGCTGGTGAAGATGCAGAGAAAAGGGAACTCTCCTGCATCACTGGTAAGAATGTAAATTGGTACAGCCATTGTGGAATACAGTATGGAGGTACCTCAGTGAACAAAAAATTTAACTACCCTATAACCCAACAATCCCACTACTGGGCATATACCCAAAGGAAATGAAATCAATATATGGAAGAGACACCTGCACACCCATGTTCATCGCAACACTATTCACAATAGCCAAGAGACGTTATCAACCTAAATGTCCATCAATGGGTGAATGAATAAAAAAAAAAAACTGTGGCATATATACCCAATGGAATACTATTCAGCTATAAAAGAAATGAAATTCTGTTATTTTTAGCAACAGGGATGGAACTGGAGAAGTGAAGTAACTTGGGCACAGAAAGGCAAATACCACATGGTCTCACTCACATGTGGAGTCTGAAAAAGTAAATAAATAAATAAAAAGTGGCTCTTACAGAAGTGGAGAGTAGACAATGGTTACCAGAGGAGGGAGGGGGACAGAAAGCGGGGGTTTAACAGTACGAAGCTGTGCTGTCTACCTAAGTCAATCAATGTACAGAATACGCATGTATGGAAACAACACACTGTACCCCACACATATGTATAAGTAAATGTTAAAGAAAAAAAAGGAACATATGGGCATTTAACTCCAAAAATATCACTCCAAGCCTTTGGGGCTTATGTTTTAAATTACCCAACTAGAGATGTACTCTGTTTAGTTAAGATATTGTCTCCTCTTCAAAAACCCATTTCTCTTGAGCTGATAATGGAGCCCTCAGCAGTTATGAGCAACTTGCTATAAATTCACAAGATCTTTAGTGAAGGCAACCATTGGACACCATCATGAGCTGAATTATGTCCCCTAAAATTCATGTGTAGAAGCCCTAACCCCCAGTACCTCAGAGTGTGACTGTATTTGGACACAGGGCCTTTAAAGAGGAGATTAAGTTAAAATGAGGTCACCAGGGTGGGCCCTAATCCAATGTGACTGGTGTCATAAAAAGAGGAAATTTGGACACAGAGACCTCAGGGATGTGCATGCACAGAGGGATGATCATGTGAGGAGGTGGTCATCCAAGAGGGGGTGGTGGCTGCCAAAGTGGATCTCAACTCCTCGTGGGCGCTCACAGCGGAGGGCTGGCTCAGGTCTCACAGGCTGGGGGACTGCAGGGTGGAGACCTTTCTCCTCTCATCCTCATCCTGCCTGTTTGAAGCTGGCAGGGTGCACACACACCACACTGGTGGCCCCTCACAACTCACCCACTGGAGGCCGGTTGAGGGCAGGAGGCAGGAAGATGCTGGAGGTAGATGAAAGCTGTGCCTGCCCTGAGCTGAAGTCTGCAGAATTACAGAGATGATGGCACACACTAGGCTCTAACAAAACATCACAGGGACATGTCTGGGTTTGGTCTCCAATAAACCCAAAAGGTCTTCTCCACCCCATCCCCTCCCTGAGATGACTTGGAGCCTGCCCAGCCCATACTCGGGCATCTTGGTCTCAGCTTTGTGGCCTCGGCTGCTGGCAACCAGCAGAGGCAGGAATCCCCTGCCTCCTACACAGCCAAAGGCATCTCGGCTGGGGTTTCAGGCGTCTCTTCTAGCAGCACTGGACATAATCCTGGATAAGTCTATCAACCAGAGTGCATCCAGTTCTTCAAATGAAGAAAACACTGGAAGCAGCGGTTATGAGAAAAGTTTCACACCTGGGAACAGGCTGTGAGCCTGCATGGCAAGGCTGTGGTAGCAGATCTAGACTGGAAAGCCAGGCTGGGTTAGAGGGAAGCCACCGTGAACGCACTCACCTTGGTTCGAGGACTAGAGTACCTGTTTTCTCTTAAAAACTGTATTAGTACAAGTGAATAACATAACCACACTGAGGGGAGTGGGAAGGAAAGAATTAACTAAGTGATGGTAGAAAGCAGTCTGGCTTGGATATTGTGGGAATAAAGACCAAAATAACCATATAGTAATGCAGTATGCTAATCAGTAAATATGTTTCTCATAGGACTGTGAGTTAGCAAACCTGAAACTAATTCACATGCATACTAAACTTGAGCAAATGAGGAATATTTTCTAGATAATGAGAAGCAGGTTTCTCACTGTTAGAAAAAGAAGTTACAAACAAGGAAAGCGAGAAAGCTAAACGGACCCCGTGCTGTTGGACTGGAATCTGAACTATCGGTGTAAACATAGTTTTCATTGATAGATGGAAATAGAGATAGAGAAATAGAGAGATACAGCTATAGACACAGACACACAAGTAAATAGATACAGAAGTGTGGGTCAGTGTGCATGCACAGTGCCCCGACTGTCTGCTGAGAGGGTGGAAATAACAATGTCCAGGAGTGATGAACACACACTGTGCTCAGGTCTTGTTTCTAAACATCTGTTACCAATAAAAGGAACCAGGGCTTTTTGAGAAGTTGCTGGTTCCAGGATTGGAGTGGGAGAAATACAAGATGAGCCTGAAGCATCTTGTGGTGCCAGAAAGTAAGGAATTGTTCCAAAAAGATGAAAGTTTGTAGAAAGACTACAGGAGCTCACCTAAAAGAGATCCTAATGCACGACTGGAACAATTGAGAAACAAAACGGGTAATGACTTGATTGGATTAGAACACATTGCCTTAAATAAATATCTATGACTACTTATGGATACAAATTTTAAAAACTAATCTCATAAATAAATAAATGGAGGAGAAGAAAGAGCTCATCCCTAAGGTTGAATTCCAATTAATAAGCGTAGAAAGAAAGAGGGAAATAGAAAATTACTGTGAGGCAAACACCACAGTAATAATTGTTGCAGAAAAGATCCACTGCTGGATGCTAAAACTCATGGGCAAAGGTTTCAGGAGAAACAAGATTTGCAATAGTTTGTATCTTCCCCAAAGTATTTACAACTGTGAAGGGAACAACCTTGCAATGGAGAAATCCCAGCAGAAATCACCTCCACCAAGTAATTAAGGTCAACATCACCAGGAATTAGGCATGTTGATATCTAGAACCGGGAATGTGACACACTGAGAAGGACACAGCTTCATTCTGTGGTATTCTTCACAAAAGGGTATAACCTCAGGCCAATCAGGAGAAAATGCCAGACAAGCCCAAATGGAGGCACATTCACAAAATAACCCACCCAAACTCTTCAAAAGTGTCAAGATCATGAAAGACAGGAACAACTGAGGAATCCAGATTGCAAAAAAATAAGAAAAAATAAAATCCAAATGCAATATGGGTTCCAGGGGAGGATTCTGGAACATCAGAGGAAAAGATGATGAAATTAGCATAAAGTCTTCACTATGTTAACAGTATTGTACTACTGTTAGTTTCCTGATTTTACTTATTGTGCTATTAACATTAGAGGAAGTTGGGTGAGGGATATATGGAAACTCTGTATTATTTACACTTTTCAGCAAGGTTAAAATTAGTTCAAAAGCACAAGTTTTTTAAAAAAGTAAATTCAACCAGTACCGAGTGGACAGCTGCAATGAATTACTCTGCATCCATACAAGAGTCACTCTTAGCTTGTTCGTTTTAAATTCTAGATTGAAATCCAACTTCATATAGTCCTAATGGAAATGATTTTCCAGTACACAGTCAGGGTCCTGAATAAGAGGACACTGAAATGTCTACACTCCTGCAATTTCCTCTCTTCAGCCATCACACTGCTGCCAACCACCCCTGTTTGCTCAATTTACCATATGCTCCGCTATCTTCTACTTTTGTGAAATGTGTTCTGTTTTATTGGACTTTAATTTTGCAATAGGTTGAAAGGCTAAATCTCATTTTATGGCCTGCCTAGCAGGGTAGTGATGGTTTCTTTTCCACTGCCTAATTCTAAACAATCACACAACACCAAGTTTCTTACTATAAACTGAAGCCAGGGCAGAGGTAATTCTTTGCCAGAAAGTCAGAGATGGAAGCAGTTCAGCGGTATGAGCTGCCATGAATCAGACACTCTACAGGATTGAGAGTCCACACCCACAGTCTTTACCACAGGTTGCTGACCTGGAGCTGCTCTCTGGATGGAAATCACCTTAGTCTGACATTTCTGACAAAACTCCATGATGCTTTTGGGGAGAGAGGGGATGAGGAATCACAGGACAGAGGAAAGAGGAATATAAATTTGAAGAAAACAGATGTCTACACAACCAGCTTGCATACAGCTTTAATTTTACCAAGTACATTCCCACCTATTATGTCATCTGATACAGCAAAACTTAGCAATGTACCAAAGTTCTTAGCCCTTGAGAAAACCTAGAGAGCATTTCAGAGAACTGCTCAGAATAAGGAGCAAGTTAATAGGAAGCCAAGACCAGCATCTGTGTTGAGGCAGTCTTGCTTCTACACAAACTCCTATTGTTTTCTTTCCTGAAGAAGCCATCTCCACCTTCACAGGGTAAGATCGAGGTGCCCAAGATGCTGCTCTCTTTGCAGTAGAAGCCATCTCCGACTGCCCTGTAGGAGGGAGCTGCATGCTCAACAGCTATGCTCTCCTGGGTGAGGTGAATGGCTGGCCACATGCCTGGAGGTGCCACACAGCTTGGAGCATAGTTGAAGGGAACCAGCGTGGAACCTTGGCAAAAGGGATGCAGACGGGCTTTGTGATTGCTGTTGACTAATGTTACTGTCTGTCACATAGAAAGATGAATTGCCAAACCATACCATTCTCATCAGTCAAATGTTTGTGGCCTCCAAAAACAAAAAGTCCTGTGCCCATGCCATCCCTCATGCACTTGGATTTTGCCTTTGAGGGGCAAAAAGGAGAGCTTTGCATGGAGGCTGTAAAGCCCATGTGATTTAGCGGTCACATCTGCAGCTCTAATTACAGGGGAAGGAGCAGGAGAAGTAAGGTGCTGGCTGTGGATCATGTTTGAGAAATGAGGCACAGACGCCCTGGCATCAAAGAGCAAGAGCTCTGGATTTAAACAGCTGAACCTACACCCTCACCCCAGGGGACTGTCCTGTGCTCAAGCCTTTCTCCTCCAAGGCTCTTCCTTCCTCTAGAGAGTTGTGACAAGGCTTAGAGATAATTCACACAAAAAAGCATTATTTGGGCTTAAACCATTAGCATATGCTCATTCTTACTAGAGCCTGTTCCCCCAAATTATATGTTTGGTAAGTGTTTGAGTAGAGCCAACACTAGTGCAGGTGCACAGGAGGAGCTGTGAGACACACAGACAAAAAATGATGCTCTTTATTCCTTTTATTGCAGGCTGTAAAATGGGATGTCTCAGCTTGATTCTTATAATCAAGCCAGCAGCTAAAACAATGACTGTGTCTTACACATGCTGTTGTCGGGACTCACTATGAAATTCTTCCAATTTGAAAGCACAAATGAAAACAGGTGTGCAGGAAGCAGAAATGCATGCTCTCCACGGAATCCAAAAAGCATTGTGCCCTTCTTTCCTCCAGCAGTTGTCTCTGCTACATCTGTCCCCACAGGCTGGGCATTCTTGACCATTCACAATGAGGATACCGGTCACTTCCAGTATGAATACCAATGACATCTGATTGGATTTTGACTTTGATTTGAAAATTTGTGTACAAATAAGTCTATACATCACAGGGAAAGGAATGCAAGGTACATTTGAAATTTTTTATTTTGGTAATACCTAAACAAGGTATTCTTTCTCGTTTGTGTGTTGATATATAAACTCATACTCTAGAGCTGGGGAAAAACAGGATGCTAGGGAATTAAAAAACTTGAAATCAGAAAATATAGGAAACTGTTCATGAAATTAGCAAAATATTTTTTAGGTAATACTCAGTGATGAGGAGTGAAATGAAATAAACAGGCCACAACTTGCTAGCAGGACTGTAAGCTGGGACAACCTTTTGGGAGGGCAGCTTGGCAGTGTACCTCAGAATCCTTAAAAGGGCTCCTACTCTGCAGTCAGGTAACTTCTATTCAGGAAATATTCTAGATACACAATCCTAAATAAGGGGAAAGGCTCCACAAAAAAATGGGGTTTATAGCAATATTCATTATAATAGTGGAATATTAGAAATGATTGTGCAGTTACAGGGAAATCAGTGAGTAAATGTTGGCATCCCAATGGTATGCTATGCATTCTTTCCAACTGTGTTTATTAAAAGCTTTGCAGTAACATCAGAAAAGAATTATAAAAAGCATAGCAATGGAATCAACTGATATAATATTTTTCTTTACAGATATGTAAAATAAATCTCAAGATAGATTCAAAGCCATGAAGAGTTTTAATCAACAGCTAATAGCACTCTAAAATAAATGATGCTATTGTTATTTCATGGAATTTAAAACTACCAAAAAATTTTAATATAATTGATATGCTAAGAGAGGACAGAAAATGGAATCATATAAAATGTTCAATTAAAATTTAAAAAATCACAAAAGGGGTGTAAGACAGAAAAAAGAAAAATAATACACAGGCAACGAATAGAAAACAGTTAAAAATGTAGTAAATATCAATCCAAAAACATCAATAATCATCTTAAATGTGAATGTTTTAAATATACCAATTAGAAGATGAAAGTAAAGAAAACAAGATCCAAATATATATTGTGTACAAGAAGCCCACCTTAAACCACCTTAAATCTAAAGACACAGATAGATTAAAAGCAGAGAGATTGAGAAAAACATGCCATGATAACACTAATCAGAAGAAAGGGGAGTAGATGATTCAATTTCAGGCAAAGCAGACTTCAGAGCAAAGAAAATTATCAGGAATAAAGAGGTGCATTACATAATGATAAAGGATCAATTCTCTAAAAAGACACAACAATCCTTAATGAGTATGTGCTTAACAACAGAGCATCGAAATACATGAGGCAAAAACTGATAGAACTGGAAGGAGAAATAACTAAATCTACTATTATAGGTCAGAGATTTCAATGCCCCTCTATCAGTAATTGACAGATTCAGCAGGCAGAAAATCAGTGAGGATACAGTTGAATTGCACAGCACCATCAATCAACTGGACCTAACTGATATTTACAGAACACTCTATCCAATAACAGCAAAATATATGTTCTCCTCAAGCCCACATGGGACATTCACCAAGACAGACCACCTTCTGGATGATAAAATACACATTTACCAATTTAAAAGAATAGACACCATGCAAAGTATGCTCTCAGACCACAGTGGGGTTAGACTAGAAATCAATAACAGAAAGAAAGCTTTAAAAAAACCCAAGTTTGGAAATTAAACAACACATAATCAGACAAGTCACAAGAGAAATTTTAAAATAGTTTAAACTAAATGAAAATGAAAATACAACCTGTCAAAATTTGTGAGATGCAGTAGAAGAAAAATTATAACCCTGAATGCTGCATATGTTAGAATAGAAGAAAGATCTAAAATCAGTAACTGAAGCTTTCATGTAGGAAACTATAAAAGTAAGAGCAAATTATATCCAAAGTGAGTGAAAGAAAAGAAATAAAAATCAGAACAGAAATAATTGAAATTGAAAGCATAAAAAGAATGAAGAGAATCAATGAAAATAAAACCCTTCTAGCCATGCTAACCACGAAAATAATGAGAAAACATAAACTAACAGTGTCCAAAATAAAAGAGAGGCCATCACTACTGACCTGATGAGCATTACAGGAATAACAAAAATACTATGAATGACTATATATCCACAAATTTGATAATCTAAGTGAAATAAACCCATTTCTTAAAAGATACAACCTACCAAATTCACCCAGGAGAAATTGGTAAACCTGAAAAGGCCTATATCTATTACAGAAATTGAATCAATAATTAATAACCTTACAAAACAGAAAGCAACAGGCCCAGATGTGTTCATGGTGAATTCTACCAGACATTTAAGGAAGAAATTGTACCCATTCTTTAAAACCTGCTCAAGAAAACAAAAGCAGAGGGAATACTTTCACTCTTTCTATGAGGCCAGCATCACCCTCATACCAAAACAAAGACATAATAAGAAAACAACAGGCTAGTATTTCTCATGAACACATACACAAAATGTTCAATAAAATATTAGCGTATTGAATATAAAAGTATATAAAAAGGACAATACACTACAAACAAGTGGGATTTATTCCAGGTAAGCAAGTCTGGTTTGACATTTGAAAACCAATTAATCTAATCCATCACATCAACAGGATAAAGGAGAAAATCACATGGTCATATCAATAGATGCAGAAAAAGGCATTTGATAATTATCTATCCATCCATTTGATGATTGAACATAATTAAACATAATTAGATAATTAAATAATCTAACATCCATTTGATAATTAAAAATTCTCAGCAAACTTGGAATAGAGAACTTCCCAAGTTGATAAAGCACATCTACAAAAAATCTACAGCTAACTTTTTTGGTTTTGTTATTTTAATTTTATCATTATACAATGTAAACTTTTTTGTGGCCCTTTACCAGTTTCTCCCTAGCCCTCCCTCCCCCTCCCCCTTTCCTATCTCTGGTGTCCTTTGTTCCGTTCTCTCCCTTCTGCTATTCACAGCAACATGGATGAACTCAGAGAAAATTAAGTTAAGTGAAATAAGCCAGGCACAGAAACAGAAATACCACATGTCCTCACTCATAAGTGGGAGCTGGAAAACAAAAAGTAAAACAAAAAAAGAAAGAAAGAAAGATACAACAATCTCAATAATTCCTTGAACTCTCAAAGGGAGAGTACTGCTAATGTTTTAATGGTGAGAAACTAGATACTTTCCTTCTAAGATCAAGGTAAGAACAACCTCTTTCACCACAACTAAGATTGTACTAGAAGTCCAAGCTAGTGCAACAAATAAGAAAACAAAATAAAAGGTGTACAGATTGAGAAGGTAGAAATAAAACTTTATTTGCAGATGGCATAAATTGTTCATATAGAAAATTCCCAAGAATCATGGAAGATCTACTGAAACTACAATCAATTATAGCAAGGTTGCAGAGTACAATGTTAATATACAAGTCAATTGTTTTCCTATGTGCCAGAAATGAACACTTGGAATTTGAAACTTAACACCATTTACATTAGCACCAAAAAAAATAAAACAAATAGTTAGGTATAAATCCAACAACATATGTGTTCATGAGAAATACTAGTCTGTTGTTTTCTTTTCCTGTGATGTCTTTGTTTTGGTATGAGGGTGATGCTGGCCTCATAAAATGCGTTAGAAAGTATTCCCTCTGCTTCTGTTTTCTTGAGCAGTTTGTAAAGAATGGGTGTAATTTCTTCCTTAAATGTTTGGTAGAATTCTCCATGAACACATCTCAGCCTGTTGCTTTCTGTCTTGGAAGGTTATTAATTATTGGTTTAATTTCTGTAATAAATACAGGACTTTTCAGGTTTATCTATTTCTCCTGAGTGAGTTCAGTAATTTTATCTTTTAACTATATTTTCTTATTTTTTGTACTTGTATTCTTGATGCTTTGGCATCTGTGGCATCTCTGACCAGGGAAGTTCTGCCCTTTCTAGGGTTAGCTAATTCCTAGAGATAGAAAATAACTACCTTGCCCAGGAGCATGCATTTCATATGCAAACTAACCAATCCAAAGCCCATATCCCCCACCCCTATTTCCTCTGTACACTCTCACACTCAGGGCCAATATTCCTTTGCCCTAATCACCACAGGCCAAGGTACCAGACAACTCAGGATAGACCTTAGAGCCCCAAGCCTGCTAAATTATACAAACTGGTCAATCCTAAACTTGCAGAGCCTGCCTCACCCATTTCTTCCCATGGAAACCACAATAAAGGTTCTTGTCATAGTTTCCTACCACTCTTCTGACCAACCCTTGTGCATCTCCCAGTGGTGTCCCACAGTGTGGGGTACTCCCTTCTTTTGGGCACTGTGAGCAACAAACTCTCTTTTCAATGTCAGTTATCTCCTGATGTTATCCTCACCATACCTGAGTAATAATAAAACCCACATTTTTATTTTTTTTCCCCAGCTTTATTAAGGTATAATTGACAAATGAAAATTATATATATTTTCAGTATATGATGTGATGCTTTGATATATATATAGTGAAATTATTAAATCAAGCTAATTAACATATCCACCACCTCACATACTTATCTTTTCTTGTGGTGAGTACATTTAAAATCTACTCTCCTAGCAATTTTCAAGTGTTTAATACATTATTATTAAGTATTACACTGTGCTGTAAATAGATCTCCTGAACTTTTTAATTCTGTCTAACTCAAACTTTGTAACCTGTGACTAACATCTCCCCATTTCTTACCCACAAAACCTAGCAACCAGCATTTTACTCTCTGCTTTTGTGAATTCAACATTTTTAGATTCCACATATAACTGAAATCATGCAGTATTTGTCTTTCTGTGCCTGGCTTATTTTGTTTAGCATAATGCTTTTCATATTCTTATAAATGACAGGATTTCCTTTTCTAGGCTGAATAGCATTCCAGTGTGTGTGTGTGTGTGTGTGTGTGTGTGTGTGTGTGTGTGTGTGTGTGTGTGTGTGTGTGTGTGTGTCACATTTTCTTTTTTTTTTTCCCCAGGTACTTACATTTTATTTTCTTGGGCAACAGAGAAAATAGGTATAAAAGAGGCTTCTCATTGGTGTGTATTTTTTTAATTTTATATATTTATTTATTTTCTAACAGGGAAATTTTTTATATATAAATGTGTACATTAATAGAAAGATCTCATATCAACAATCACCTTTGCACCTTAAGAAACTAGGCAATGAATAGCAAACTAAGCCCAGATCTAGCAAAGGAAGTAAATAATAAAAATTAGAGCATAGATAAATAAAAAATAGAAAAATAATAGAGAAAATCAATGAAATCAAAAGTTGGTGCTTTGATGAGATCCACAAAATTGACAAACACTTACCTAGGTGGACTAATAAAAAAGAAAGAAAACTCAAATAAAATCAGAAATGAAAGGCCAAATTTACAGAAATCAAAAGGGTTATAAAAGAACACTATGAATAATTGTTGGCCAACAAATTAGATCATCTAGGTGAAATGAATAAACTCCTAGAAACATGCCACCTACTAAGAACAAATTATAAAGAAACAGAGACTTTGAACAGAACTATTAGCTAGTAAGATGAGTCATTATCGTTTTTCAGATTCCTGATACAGGACACCCCCTTGAGCATTTCTTGCAGGCCTGGTTGTGTGGCTGTGAACTTCTGCAGTTTTTTGTTTGTCTTCAAAATACACTATTTCCCCCTCATTCCTGAAGGATAGCATTTCTTGGTATAGTATTCTTGGCTGGCAGGTGTTTTTTCTTTTAGTATTTTGAATATATCATCTTATTTTCTTCTAGCGTGTAGAATTTCTGTTGAGAAGTCTGCTGTTAGTCCGATAGGGGCTCCCTTATAGGTGACTTGATGTGTTCCTCTTGCTGCTTTTAAGATTCTCTCTTTGTCTTTGAGCTTTGCCAGTTTGACCATAATGTGTCTCGGTGAGGATCTTTTTGGGTTGAATCTGTTTGGGGATCTTTGAGACTCCTGGATCTGAAGGCCCATATCTCTCCCTATACCTGGGAAGTTTTCTGTTGTAATTTTGTTGAATAGGTTTTCCATTCCTTTTCCTTTCTCCTCCCCATCTAGAACACCCATGATTCAAATGCTTGTGTGCTTAAGGTTGTCTGCTAGCTCTCTGAGAGTTTCTTCATTATTTTAACTTCTTTTTCTTTTTTGTTATCCACGTGGGTTATCATGAAAAGACTATCTTCAAGACCAGAAATTCTTTCTTCTGTTTTTTCTAGCCTGCTGCTTAAATTCTCAGTTGTGTTTTTTATTTTATTGAGTGAATCTTTCAGTTTCATGAGTTCTGCTACACTCTTTTTAAGGTATTGATCCCTTTGTAAATTTCCTCCTTCACATCCTGAATTTTTTTTCTCATTTCATTATGTTGTCTAATTGAGTCTTCTCATATCTCAGTGAGTTTCCTTAAGATTGCTGCTCAGAGTTCCTTTTCAGTCATTTCCAGGGTTTCCTGCTCTATAGGGTGTGGTATTTGAGAATAACTGTACTCTTTTGGTGGTGTCATATTTTCTTGGATTTTTGTATTTCTAGCATCTCTACATTGATGTCTGATCATCTGGTAGAGCAGTTGCTTCTTCTATTACTCTGGAGCAGGCTTTGAGGAGAAAGATGTCCTCTTCTTCTTCTGGTCTCTGCTATTGACTCTCCTTGTGTCACTGCAGTTGAGTGTCTGGCAAGCTGTCTGCAAAGAAGCTGTGGCTACTTCTGTGACATCAAGCAACTCTTGCAGCAGCCATGGCTGTGGTGGTAGCTGTGGTGGGTTTCCCTTCTGGAAGTGATGTTTTTGACATGCTCCTTGCCTGCTTTCAGGTTGGGAATGCTGCCCTCAGTTCCAGCCTAGGACTCTGGGCATGCTCCGTTTCTTGCCTGCTTCTGGGTGGAGGGGGCTGCCCTCAGTTCCTGCCTAGGTCCCCAAGTGTGCTCTGTTTCTTCTGGGTCACATTTTATTCATCCATTCATTCACTAATGGATACTTAGGTTGATTCCATATCATGCCTATTGTGAATAATTCTGCAGTGAACATGGGAGTGCAGATATCTCTTCAACATACTGATTTTATTTCCTTTGGATATGCATCCAGACATGAGATTGCTGGATCATATGGTAGTTCTATTTTTAACTTTTTGAAGAAAAAAATCCTACATTTTAAAACAAAGACCTATATGGGAGAAATTATGAAACTCTGATGAAAGAAATTTTCAAAAAGATGTAAATAATGGAAAGATATTTCATGTTCATGAATAGGAAGACAATATCATCAACATGTCTGTTTTTCCTGAATTATTCTATAGATTCAACACAATCTCAACCAAAATTTCAACAATTTGCTTTGTGGATATGAACAAACTGGTTCTAAAGTTTACATATAAAGGGAAAACACCCAGAATAACCAAAACAATATTCAAGAAGAACAACAGTCAGAGGACTGGCACTACCTCATTTCAAGACTTACCGTAAAGCTGCAGTAATAAAGACATAGTGTTATCATGAAAAAACTAATCAATGGAACAGAATGGAGAGCATAAAAATATACCCCCATAAATATAGTCAAATGATCTTTAACAAAGGAGCAAAGGCAATATGATAGAGAAAAGATAGACTTTTCAACAAATGGTGCTGGAACAACTGCATATCACATGCAAAAAAAAAAAGTTAATCTAGACACTTAGCTTATACTTTTTATAAAAATTAACTCAAAATGGATTGTATACCTAAATGTAAAACACAAAACTAAAATTTCTAGAAGATAACATAGGAGATAATCTAGGTGACCTTGGGTTTGGTAATGACTTTTCAGATACAACACCAAAAGCACAGTTCATAAAATAAAATATTGATAAGTTGGACTTCATGAAAATTTAAGACTTCTGCTCTATGAAAGACACTGTTAAGAGAATGAGAAGACAATTCACAGTCTGAGAGGAAATATATGCAAAGCAAATATCTAGTAAAAGACTTTTTATATTTTATCCAAAATAAAAAATAACTCTTAAAATTCAATAATAAGAAAACAATACAATTGCATAAGTGATCAAAAGAGATGAAGCAGTATCACATCAAGAGAAGATACACAGATGGCAATAAGAATATGAAAGATGTTCAACATCATATGTCATCAGGAAATTATAAATTGAAACAATAATGAGATAACCATTACCTACCTTTTTGAATGGCTAAAATTCAGAGAACTGACAACACCAAATACTGCCAAAGATATGGAGTAATAGGCATTCTCATTCAGTGCTGGTAGGAATGCAAAATGGGAGAAACCCTTACAACACAATTTGGTAGTTTCTTACAAGACTAAACATGATCTTAACAGTATGATCCAGCAATCACTCTCTTTAGTATATACCCAAATGAGTTGAAAACTTACGTCCACAACAAAACTGCCACACGAATGCTTACAGTATCTGTATTCATAATTACCAAAACTCGTAAGAAACCAAAATGTCCTTCAGTAGGTGAATGGATAAACAAACCATGGTCGATTCATACAACAGAATATTACTAAGTGATAAAAAAAAAAGAAATGAGCTATCAGGCCACAGAAAGACATGGAGGCATCTTACACACATAATGCAAAATGAAATAAGCCAATCTGAAAAGACTATGTATTATATGATTCCAGCTGTAGGGCATTCTGGAAAAGGAAAAAAATATAGAAAGATTAGTAGAAAGATTAGTGTTTGCCAAGGGTTGAGGGTGGGAGGTGGAAAGGAATGAATGAGTGAGGTACAGTGAAACTACTTTAGGGCAGTGAAACTACTCTGTATGATATTGTAACAGGGGATACATGACTTTATGCACTTGTCAAAACCTACAGAATGTACAACACAAAGAGTGAACCCTATGTAAACTATGGACTTTAATAATCATATATTAATATTGGTTCATCAAGTGTAACAAATGTACCACACCAAAGCAACATGTTAATAACAGGGGAAACTGGCAGGGTAGGGACAGGGTACCTTGAAAATCTCAACTTTCTGTAAACCTAAAACTGCTCTAAAAAATAAAGTCTACCAATTTGTAAACAACTGATAAGGTGACAAAAGCAAATCTGAAGAGTAATGAACTGGCCGAGCATAAATAAATATCAATTCCACTGGAAGAGGCCCGAGGAGAGGTGCCATCTTCCTGCAGGACTAGCAGGTGGCTGTTGCCCAGGCAGCCTTCGTCCTGGGGAGGAGTGGCTACCACCCTGCCACATGCACCCTATGTGAGCTGCATCTCCAAGCCTCTACTTCCCTCTATCACAAGGCTCGCAGCATGTGCAATTGGCAGATTCTGGTCCCCGATCAGGTAGGGATGGGAAGGCAGCCATTCAAAGCCCAGCCCTACAGGATACGGATCCCTCTCTTCCAGGTTGCCCTCACCGAGGCACATGAGATGGGTCCTCTGACGATGAGACCCAGTGTCCACTCTCCTCCGTCTGAGTACACCTGCACTGTTTATGCCAGTCTTCTGCAGTGACTGAAGCAGAGCCACTGAGCCCTGAGATCCTCCACTGCCCCTCATCCCCTCACTGCTCCAGGTACTCTCACCCTGACCAGCCCTCCTGCCTCCCCAGTCCTTCAGCTGTGACCGGAGGTCACCTCCGTTGGCCCTCCCCACAGCTACCCAGTCCAGGGTGGAGGCTGTAATTCTCTCAGCCCCAGGCACCTCAGGGTCAGAAAGGAGAGTTAAGATCCCCCTTGCTCTATACTACAAAGCTATAATAACCAAAACAGTATGGTACTGGCATAAAAACAGACACAATGACCAATGGAATAGAATAGAGAATCCAGAAATCAACCCACACACTTACTGCCAGCTGATCTTTGACAAAGGCACCAAGCCTATTCACTGGCGAAGGGACTGCCTCTTCAGCAAATGGTGCTGGGATAACTGGATATCCATATGCAGGAGAATGAAACTAGATCCATACCTCTCACCGTATGCTAAAATCAACTCAAAATGGATTAAGGATTTAAATATACACCCTGAAACAATAAAACTTCTTAAAGAAAACATAGGAGAAACACTTCAGGAAATAGGACTGGGCACAGACTTCATGAATACGACCCCAAAAGCACAGGCAACCAAAGGAAAAATAAACAAATGGGATTATATCAAACTAAAAAAGCTTCTGCACAGCAAAAGAAACAATTAAAAGAGTTAAAAGACAACCAACAGAGTGGGAGAAAATATTTGCAAAATATATATCTGACAAAGGATTAATATCCAGAGTATATAAGGAACTCAAACAACTTTACAAGAAGAAAACAAGCAACCCAATTAAAAAATGGGCAAAAGAGCTAAGTAGGCATTTCTCTAAGGAAGATATACAAATGGCCAACAGACATATGAAAAAATGCTCAACATCACTCAGCATCCGGGAAATGCAAATCAAAACCACATTGAGATACCATCTAACCCCAGTTAGGATGGCTAAAATCCAAAAGACTATGAACGATAAATGCTGGCGAGGCTGCGGAGAAAAAGGAACTCTCATACATTGTTGGTGGGACTGCAAAATGGTGCAGCCTCTATGGAAAATGGTATGGAGGTTCCTCAAACAATTGCAGATAGATCTACCATACGACCCAGCTATCCCACTGTTGGGAATATACCCAGAGGAATGGAAATCATCAAGTCGAAGGTATACCTGTTCCCCAATGTTCATCGCAGCACTCTTTACAATAGCCAAGAGTTGGAACCAGCCCAAATGCCCATCATCAGATGAGTGGATACGGAAAATGTGGTACATCTACACAATGGAATACTACTCAGCTATAAAAACGAATGAAATTCTGCCATTTGCAACAACATGGATGGACCTTGAGAGAATTATATTAAGTGAAACATGTCAGGCACAGAAAGAGAAATACCACATGTTCTCACTTATTGGTGGGAGCTAAAATTAATATATAAATTCACACCACACACACACACACACACACACACAAAAAAAAAAAAAAAAAAAAAAAAACGGGGGGGGGAAGAAGATATAACAACCACAATTATTTGAAGTTGATACGATAAGCAAACAGAAAGGACATTGCTGGAGGGGAGGGGGGGAGGGAGAAGGGAGGGAGGTTTTGGTGATGGGGAGCAATAATTAGCCACAATGTATATCGACAAAATAAAATAAAAAAATAAGTAAAAAATAAATAAATAAATAAATAAATAAAGAACCAGGTTAAAGAAAAAATAAATAAAATAAAATAAAGTGCTTTGAGTAGTCAAAATAATAGAATTAGACAGTAGAATGGTGGTTGCCATGGGATTGGAGGAATGGGGAAATGGGAATTATTGTTTCATGAGCATAGCGTTTCAGTTTTACAAGATGAAAAGAGACGTGGAGATGGGTGATGGTGATAATTGTACAACATTATCATTGTACTTAGTACCAATGAACTGTATATTTAAAAATGATTACGATGGTAAATTTTGTGTTATGTGCGTTTTAACATGATAAAAAATTGAGAAAAAACAACAACTACAACAACAACAAAAAAAAAAAGATCCCCCTTGCTTCCCTCACTCCTCCATGCTATTGTGAAACAACAGAATCAAACATAAATAAAAATGTAATCTTGCTCTTTTAAAGCCCACCACTGCTCCTGCTCACGGTGGCTGCTGACCAATCCTCAGTCTCCCTCCCATGCTAGCTGTCCTCCCTGGCCTCTGGCTTGCTGTGTTCCTACTCCCAGCTCCACCAATAGAGTTTGATGTTTTGTTTTCACAAAGTCCAAATCTCAAAGGACCTTTTCCTCCACGTATAGCAGGTGTCATTCATGTGACCACACTGTGGACCTTGTTGTTTCTTGTAACTATGCCAGCTCCAAAATCATTAATTCACACACCTGGCTCAACTGCAGCCACCTGTCCTTCCAGCTCACCAGTTCATCTCCTCCCAGGGTAGGGAAGTTTACCTCCCATGGGTTTCAACCATCTGTCTCTCCACTTTCCATCTGTGATCATTTTCTTCCTTTACGTACCACTTCATTCAGTTTAGATTCCACAGTCACTGTCCCAGGAGTATAGTCGCCTTATTCCTTCCTGACCTTCTGAAATCAAACACCTGCCTGCGCTACCTCGCCCCTAAGAACCTGAGCGATTTTTACATTCTGACTTCAAATGGGCCCTTGATGCTGCCCGGCAGACCTAGATTCCTCTCATCAACTCACTCTCCCTCCTCAGCAGTGTTACAAAGCTGCTCCACTTTTATCCAGATATGGGAACCACCTGTCTTCCCTGTCCCAACCCATTCACTCTCAGCAGATGATGAATCCTTTCACTCTGCAGAGGAAATAGAAGTCATTAGGTGGGACAGCGTTCCTGTGCCGGCTGCCTGTCAGACACGTTGCTGCCTTCTGAGTTAGCAGCGAGAACACTGTCCTTCCTCCTCCTGGGGCCAGTACCTCCCCAGCCATTCCTTTCAGTGCCTCCTGGCTTTTCAGGGTCCCCATACATCTGCATAAAGACTGTACATTAATATATGTAATAATCTCTCCCCTGCATGTTCAACCTCTTTATCGCAATCAGAGGCATCCCACTGGCTTACAACTAACCATATCCTACTTTTATGAGATCCTTCCCATTGCTTTTTTGTTAAGTTTCTGCCACTTTTTTTTAAAGCACTCTAATGTGACCCTCACTCTATCTTAGCCCTTTGGCCTTTCATAAATGACTTCTGGAGGTATTTAGAAGGTCCAGACGGAGTAATAAGTTCAGGTTTTGATTCACGCTCTCTGCTAGCAGCAATGATAGATGAAATATAAAAAGGGACAACCAAAACAAAATAACCTGTCTCAAATAACCCCCCAAAAGAGAATAAATCATAAAAGAAGACATTTATAAGTCCCAGTGCATTACAATTAAAAACACCTGTTCAAAGGAAGACAACAAAACAAACTGAAGGGTAAGGTATAGATTGAAAAAATATATTTGCACTGCATATTTCTGATGAAGATTAGAGCTCAGAATACATGAAGAATCCCCACAAGTCAATAAGGAAAATAACAAAAATCTCCAGAGAATAATGGGTGAAAAGTAAAAAAAAGCAATTCAGATGAGGAAGCCAAATTGCCAGCAAATAGTATAAAGATGCTCACCTCATAACCAGAGAAAAATAAAACCATGATCAGATGTCATTTCACATCCATCTAAAAGGCAGTTAAGAAAGTCTGATGATACCAAATGTTGGTGACAAAGACATGAAAGAAACAGAAACTCACATTCTGTTGGTAACATTTTGTCAGGCACGTGACCTCACATCTCAGCAGTCCCATTTCCAGAAATGTTCTGACACATACATCCAAGGAGGTACACACAGGAATCTTCAGTGCAGTACTGCTTGTAATAATACAAACAGTGCCTCGAGCCTAAACATCCAGCATGTGTTCTCCACCACAGGGTCTCTGTATCACTGTCCCTTCTGCCTGGAACACATCTTTACCTCTCTTGACCCAGTGACACCTACTCTTTCTAGAGGAGATCAAACATCTGCTCTTCAGGGAGCCTTCCCTGATCCTTACCCTGTAGGGGCTAAGTCTCCTTACAGTGCATTCTCAAAGTACAGTGATTTTTTTCTTTGCATCCCTAAAGAAAATTGTGATTGTAACTGCATGTGTGTGATTAACCAAGTTCATGCCTATCGCGGGTGGTATTCCAGAATCCCAGGATAGCAGGTTTGCGTGCACTCCGCTCACTGTCATACACCCAGTTCCAGCACACTCCTTGACAAGGGTTTGATGGACAGATTCAATTTATTGAGAACTGCAATGAACTGAATGTTCATGTCCCCCAAAATTCTAAACCCCAATATGACAAAATCCTAACCCCTGATATGATGCTGGGTTCTTGGGAAGCAATTAGGCTATGAGGATGGAGCTTTTATAACAGGACTAGTGCCTCTATAAAAGGGATCCCAGAGAGTTCTCTCATCCTCTTTCCACCATGTGAGGACACAGTGAGAAGGAGGCACTCTGCAGCCCTGAAGAGGGCCATCGCCAGAACCCAACCATGCTGGCACCCTGATGTTGGACTGACAGCCTCCGGAACTGTGAGAAATAAATTCATCTTGTTTACAAGCCCCTCAGTCTATCGCACTTCCTTATAACAGCCTAAGCTAAGACAATGGAAACCAAATCTCTATCTTATTTTGCATTAACTGGTACAACATGGAAACTGTAATTAGATTATAAATGTTTTGAAATTATAGTATTTTCAAGCATCTTTATATCAATAGTTATTATTTTTCATATTCTTCCTTATAATTAAAATACAGTGGAAGGCTGTAACTAGAGCCCATTAGTGAAAGGCTTACAATACTAAAATGATTTCAACCACATATATACCTCACAGTAGCCAACAAAAGAAATTAAGTTTAATAAGTACTGCTCAGGAATGTATATGAGCCTGCTCAGTAGGTGCAAAATAAGAGTTTCTGTCACAGCATCAGAAAGATTTATATTTAGATCATTTATTGGAAGAAGAGACTTTAGGCTTTATAGTCCAAACTAAATAATAAGTGGGCGATTTCATTTTTTTATTCAGTTTGCTTTCTATTTCAGTAGATGGGGAATAATATGGGGGAAGAAAGAATCGAATGTCCCACAGAAGTCCGTCACTCTAAAATTCTTCTCTTTTTACAGCTCCTTTAGAAGTTGAAAATAGTGTGAAATCATGTCTATCGTTGGCAATAAACAATTTTTGAAAATGCCTTCAAGTTACCCCACCATCCCCTACCTCTCTCAGACTGAGTGAGTTAAGACTGATATTGAGTTGAAATGAAAATGTATCTGTCAGCTTTCACTAAGGTTCACTGTGGAAACAAGCAATCCCAGACTTGCAGTGCCTTACAACAAAAAACTTTACACACAGGCTGCAAATCAGCAGAGCCTCTGCTCCTGCTCCTGGGGTCTTCTTTATCCACCATGTGCAAAGATGGACAGTCCCAACTGTAGTATATCTCAGGGCAGAGGGAAGAGGTCAAAAACTGAGCCCAGCTGTCCTCGAATCAGCATGGATGTGGTGTAGTTGTCTGCTCACAAAACATGTGGCAAAGGCCAGTGCCAATGAGAGGGAAACCATTTCCCACAAAGGAAGCTCAGCAGGAGCATAGTGGTGGATGTGGCTGCCTGCTCTTTGTACAGAAAAAGCAGGAGCCAATAAAACTTTATTGGAAGTCAGCCATGCCGATCCATTTACTTACTGTCTCTGGATGCTTTCCAAATACAATACAGAGTTGTCAGCAACAGATGTGTAGAGCTTTCAAAGTCTTGTCCACCTAAATAACAAACAGAGAGGGAGACCCTTCAAAAGAAAATGATACTTATTTACGGGTGGGAATTGCAATGAGAATACTTGTGCTATAGAAAACAATGTGTGTATCAGAGAGGTAAAGGAAGTCAGAGATTTTTAAAGGAAAAATGATGGAGGATTATGACACAATTGTTCTGGAGTAATTATCCTTGACTCCAAGAATCAATAACAGGAGTGGCTCCTGTCCAAGCCTGTAAGGTTGCAATTGCCTTTATGCAAGGTTGTGGTTTTTGCAGTCTTCTGTGGTACTTGTTATCGGTCATTTTTGCATGAGAACTGTCCCTTTATGGCCTTTCCTGGCTCTATTTGTCACAGTTTTAATAAACACAAGTGACTCCATTTTGATTCTGACCACTTTCGCAGCCTGAAACTTTTTCTATCTGGCCCTTTTCAGAAAAAGTTTGCCAACCCTGGTCTAAAACTTGGACCAGCAACAGCCAGAGTGGGTTGATAATAGAAAGCAGTTAAATTTTTTAAAAAATTTTCTATGGACAATGCACCCCCACCTCCCCACTCCTGCTTTTACTGACTAAATCTGAGATGGACATTCCTGCTATCCCACCCTTGGTATGCCACCGTTAGTCATCATTACATTTCTTGTTATTATAATGTACAAATCCTCATATATTATATATTATTTAAAGGAACTTTTTTCTTCTTTGTGCTAAAAATGTTTTAAAAGTTACATAATTACATAATCTGGACAAAGCCATTTTATTTCATTTTTATTTTCTTTCTGAACTGCAGAAAATATTATGTGCAATTTGGCTTTCTGTCCCACACAGATATAGATTTTTCTAAGTGATAGTTTGGGGGAAAATGTATATTCCCCCTGCTGCTGCTGAATGACTGAGATCAGCATGCAATCCATCTAGGCATAGAACACTTTCCTGAAGGGTGTCAGGCTGCAGTAAATTCAGAACACAAAGTGGTTAGCAACTGCTGTTTGTCCATAACTAATTTGTTTCTTAGGTTCAACACTGTCCCATACATGTCTCCACTGACAATTAAATTACAATGAGTCTCACTCTACACACCTCGCATTAGTTTCTTCAGGTTTCCCGGGACTTTCTCTCTGATGCCCTCACATAACCCTGTCCTTGCCTGGGTAACAAGATTGTTCTGGCTTTCTTGGGAGATAGAGGGCAATAAACAATGGAGAAATTTTTATATCATCATAGGCACAGATGTGAAGCCATTAATACTTGATTTTTCTTTCTAATGAACCTGATTGTTTAGATATTTACCACTTGCTACAATATGACCTTATAACCAAAAATCATCATGCTAAGCCATTTTAATTAAGGTTTTTAAGTGTATGTTCTTGTATAATGGAAATTAAAATAAGATTATTTTATTTAAAGCATGCAGTTGTTTTTAGGCACTTTGTGGGTGAATTCTGAAAAACTGTGGTAGCAATATTAGAAACAATATGGGACACAATAATCTTCCATACACAGACTGATAGTATTTTTTTTATTTCTCTAACAGTAGTTGAAAATAGTCATAAACAAAAACTTTAGAATTTACCTCCTTAAATTATCTGCATATACATTGAGTAACTTGGGCCAAACATTTTAAAATTAATAAATGATAACCTAGGTAATAGCCGACCCATGAATAGAGAATATTAATAATTTTTATATACATATATCAATGCCATTTTTCTAAACTTTATGAAGAACTCATGTATGTATTACAAGTCTCTTTAAGATACTACTGCTTTACATTAATTTTAATTTACTATTAGCATGAGTTCAATGAATTTTATAAGCTCAACTGTTTCAAATTGGTGGTGATCTATGTTTAAAATTTTATTTTTATTGGTTATGAATATTCATGAGATACAAAGCTGATTGTCACTCCTCATGCCCATAATGTTAGAGGCCAGATTCATACTGGCAGCATACCCTTCACCATAAATTGCCTTTGTACCCCGTGTCCCCCACCCAATTATCCCCAACCTCCCTCCTCCTCCCCCTTTCCCCCCCCACTACATTTTGTAGCCCAAGGAATGTTCTCTCCCTCTACAAGTCCAATGCACTACTGTGGTCTTTCTTTCCTTCCTTCTTTCTCTCTTAGCTCCCACATACAAGTGAGCACATGCAGTATTTATCTCTCTATGCTTTGCTTATTTCACTCAACACAAGTTTCTCCAGGCTTATCCATGTTGTAGCAACTGGGAGTATTTCATTCTTTTTTACAGCAGAATAGTATTCCATGGTGTATATATACTAGTTTCCTTATCCAATCATCCATCAATGGACATTTAGGTTGGTTCCATGTCTCGGCTATTGTAAAATTTTTTATTATACAAATTTCCAAACATTAAGCAAAGTTAGAAAGACTGGTAAGAAGAACCTCCTCATCACCCTGAATTTTTTAAACATTCCTAACACTCAAATTATCTCAGTTGAGTCACATACAATAAAAAAAAAAGGACCCATTCTAATACATTTTGCAAATATAATCACTTGCCTCATTCCAGGAGCCTCTGTCTTCCCCAAGTCAAAGACTATCCTTTACGGTGGTAGTAAGAGAACACACAATGGACAGGAATTGGTATCCCAGAGTCATGGCAAACTGGCACTAAAGGGAACTCACATTACTTTAGTAAATCCACATGAGCTTATAAGGATCTATCCACTTAACTATCACTTTCTTTTCATGTTACCTTCTTTTAATATAGGAATTTCCATTGATTTTGTTAAAACACACACATTCCATATTCTACAATTCATGCAATATCTTTTTCCATCAAATTGCTTCTTCGTCTATTCAACATGTGTGCATTGAGTACTGACTATGCACCAGGCATTGTTTAAGCCACTGGGCATAGAGTGGAAAAACGAACAATGTCTGTGTTCTCATGCAGCTTTCATTCCAGTGAGAGGAGAAAAGTGTTAAACAAATTGATATATATATATATATATAAATCTATTATATATAGAAAAATATGTATATAGAAGTAATAGAATAGAAATAATAATGTATATATAACATATACATAAATCTCAGGTGTTAATTTCTAGTAAGAAAACTAAAGCAAAAATGAGAGAAACATCTTTGTTAAATGTTACGCAATATATTTAAAGCATCAACATCAAATGCGGACAAATGGCTACATTTCAAAGATACTCATTCACATTTGCATTAATTTAAGGTCTGTTAAATTATTTTTTGGCCAATGAACCCACATTCTTCAAGACTTCTGAATTTACTGTCTTTTCTTAGCTGAATTTAGTAACAATATTTCTTTTTATATTTTATAGATTTATGATAGTCCAATAATAAAGTCCACTTTACCAAGGTTAAATCTCATTTTTAGCAAGAAATATGCAAGAAGTATGTATATGTAACTTTCCTTTTTAAAACTTTCTCAAAATAATTTAAATCTAAATATATCATTATGAAAAACACACATTACTGAATCACTTCACCAGAATGTATGATGTCATAAATAATTGTTGACATCTTCAATTAAATATTTTATATAATTTATGGGGAGTATAACCATATAAATTATTCTCTAAATAAGAAATTTTTGAGAAAGAAAGAGGGTGCCATTAATGATTACAGTAGGAAAAATAGGTATGTCAGCACACGATTTTTATGGGTCACTTTAAGTAGTCTTAATTCCAAATGGTTCTTTCCCAAATTTAAACCTCTACCAAAGGACTCTCATCTAAGCTCTAGGATTATACAGCTAACTGCACTTGGGTTCTTCATTGCCATCTCAAATTTAGCATTTCCAAAATCAAATTCCTGATATTATTGCACTCATGCCTGCTTCTGCTGCAGGCTTTCCCATTTCAGTAAATAGCAACACCAGCCTTCCAATTTTTCAGAACCTAAGCACTTATGTCAGGTTGATTCTCAGACCTGTAATCTTCAGGGAAATTGAGATGAACCTTCTGAGGCTTTTCAAAGCCATTAATTGAGAAGGTTCCATTTGGTTGTTGGCAACATGAACCCACTCACCAGTGATAAGAGCATACCTAGTAAAAACTGTTTTTAAAAACTTTAGATGGAAACTTCTGGAAATTGTCCAAATGGCACATCGCTAAAGAAGAATTACTTATTCAAGAAAATCTACTAAAACTTGGTCAAGACAGTGAGAGTTTGTAGTGCTTGAGCCACAACTGCTATCACCCCCTACTGCACAGCCTGACAGGAGTTCCACTACATGAGGGTGGCAGAGAGAGGTCCTTCACTAATCAGCTCCCAGACATGCCAGCCTTTCTCATGTCCTCCAACTCAAGCTGCAGAGGCTAAATTTCTGGTGATTTTGGCCAAGAAGCCAAAACTTATATTGTAAAAACTACAATACATTGTTGAAAGAAATTAGAGAAGATCAAAATAAACGGAAAATAATCTGTGTTAATGGATGAGAAGACTTAAATGTCAATATTCCCCAGATTCAATACAATCTCTACCAAAATCTTAGGTGACTTCTTTGTAGAATTTAACAAGCTGGTGTTAAAATTTATATGAAATTTCCAGGGACTCAGACTGGCCAAAACAATCATGCAAAAGAAAAACAAAATAGAACTCATACTTCCTAATTTCAAAACTCAAAGCAAAACAGCAGTAATCAAGTCAGTGTGGTGCTGGCACAAGAATACACATGTAGATCAATGAAGCAGAATTGAGAATCTATATGTGAACCCATACATCTATGGTCGACTGATTTTTGATGAAGGTGCCAAGACCTTTCAATGGGGAAAGAACAGTCTTTTCAACAAATAATGCTGCATCACTTGGCTACCACATGTAGAAGAATGAATGTGGAAATTTACTTCACACAACATATAAAAATTAGCTCAAACTAGATCAAAGACCTAAAAGGAAAAGGTAAACATATAAAAAGTCACAGAAGAAAACATAGGGGAAAATCTTTGTGACACTGGATTTGGCAATGATTTATTGGATATGACACCAAAAGCACAGGCAATAAAAGATAAAAGAAATAAATTGGACTTCATCAAAATTAAAAACTTTTTCCTTGAAAGTATATCATTAAGAAAGTCAAAAGATAATCCATAAAATGGGAAAAAATATTTGCAAACCATGTATCTGATAATGAACTTGTATCTGGAGTATATAAAGTACTCAAAAGAATAACTCAATAATAAAAATGTTATTAAATAATAAAGGCATAATGTTATAAAAATAATAAAAACAAAACTTCATAGTAAAAAGACAACCTATTTAAAAATGGGCAAAGGACCTGAATAGACATTTTTCCAAGGAAGATATACAAATGGCCAATAAGCACATGAAAATGTGCTCAACATTATTAGACACCAGAGATATGCAAATTGGAATCACAATACGAGTAAGACACCACTTCATACCCACTAGGATCATTACAATCAAAAAGTCAGATGATAACAAGTGTTAGCAAGATTATGGAGAAACTGGAACCCTCCTACACTGCTAGTGAGAATGTAAAATGGCAAAGTTGCTTTGAAAAACCATCTGGTAGATCCTCAAATGATTAAACACAGTTACCATATGACCCACCAATTTCACCCCTAGGCATATAACCAAAGAACTAAAAACATAGGTCGACACAGAAGCTTGTATGTGAATATTTGCAGCAACATTACCCATGATAGCCAAAAGGTGGAAACAGGCTGTGCCCATCAACTGATGAATGGGTAAACAACGCGTGGTCAGTCCATACAACAGAATTTTGTCATAAAAAGGAATGAAATACTGATATACATTACAACATAGATTAACCTTGGAAACGTTATGCTAAGTGAAAAATGCCATCCACACAAGACAACATACTATGTAGTTTCATAGTTTATATGAAAGTCCTGAGTAGAGAGATCTATTCAGACAAACAGGAGTTGTTGGTTACTTCGGGCTGGGATGGGAGAACAGGCTGCTGAGGGCTAAAAGGTGTGGGGTTTCTTTCCGAGGTGATGAAAACGTCCTAAAATCGACTGACGTGATGGTTGTACATATGTGTGAATATATGAAAAACCACTGAATCTCACAATTTAAATGGGTGAAGTGTATGGTATACAAATTCTATCTCAAGCTTTTTAAAAAAGAATGAAAAGAATATTACAAAACTTTATGTCAATAAATTTGACAAATTCATTGAAAGATAAAAACTACCAATCTCACTCAAAAAGAAATAACTTGAATAACTCTGTATCTTTTCAAATAAATTAAATTTGTAGCTAAAAATCTTCCAACAAAGAAAACTTCTGGTCTAGACAGCTTTATTTGTGAATTTTACCAAAATTTTAAGGAAGAAATAACAAACCACATAAACGTTCTAGAAAATATCAGAAGATGTAACTTCCCTACTCATTTTATAAGGCCAGCATTACTCTGATACCAGGCAGGTGCTGGACTGTTTCTTAGGGAAGCCAGAAACCGGGTTTTTTTGTGTGTGTTTTTTTAAATATCTATTCGTTGGGAACATATTTTAATTACTGATATTAACACTTTAGCAAGTACCAAAATTGGAGTAGAAATAGCTAAGAGTGTGAGCTGCGTTTGAATCCTACCTACCCAGACAGACGCTCACTGAAATGAAACCACCTGTCAACCGGTTGAGTTACCGCGATCTGATTTCTGAGGTGAGCGAGGACTGTGGAAAGCGACTTCAGTTGATCTCCAGGAAGACAAGTGGGATTCCGACCCAGCCTGTCTCCTACAACCCAGCTGTTCCAGGAGATAGAGCCGCCAGAGCTCAAGCAGTTTCTGGTTAGGGAGTTAGAGGTGAGCAGTTTTGCAAGGGAGGAAAAGCTAGTCTGAAGTGTGTGTGGTCAATCTTGAGTTAGAAAACTGAGACCCAGGAGGAAACTTAAAGTTTAATAATTATTATTATGACAATAGTAATAATAACTGAATTTGTTGAGTGCTTGACTGGGTATGTGCAAACAAGATTCCTAGTGTCATTGTCTCATTTAATTATCTCAGCAATCCTAGGAAATAGGTACTATATTTTTTCCCATTTTAGAGATGAGGAAATTAAGGCCAGGGAATTTATGGATGATGACACAGATAGTAAACTATGGAGAGCCAAGATTTTAGCCCAGAAAGTCCTGGGAGCAGGGATTGGAACCCGATCTTTGGACAGCAAATTCTCTTGATTTTGAGGGGCTTCTAAAGTTAGACATAGGTGGTTAGAATTAATAAGGTAGTGGATTTACTAAGCCATGGAAATTTCTTCACCAATTATTTATTCGACTAGGAAATCTATTTGGGGTCTGTTGCTGAACTTGGCATGAGGGGACACTATGGGGTGCAAAAACATGATGGCACAGACCATAGGTCACAAAATCTAGCGCAATGGTTCTTAAACTTGAGCGTGCATCAGAATCACAGGGAGGGCTTTTTAAAACACCGATTGCTACCTCCCATCTTAAGTTTCTGATTCAGTAAGTCTGGGATGTGGCCTGAAAATCTGCATATCTAATAGGTTCTCCTGTGATGTTCTTGCTGTGGTCTGGGGACCCCACTTTGAGAACCACTGGCCAAGAAGGTGAGGTGGGCATGAACTGGATAAGCAACCCAGAGGAGGTTAAATTACAAACTGGTGTGAAGGAAAGGAATGCCTGAGAGCTGGTGGCAAGGATCTGAGTGAGAACAATCGGGAGCATGTTTCCTTAGGGATGAAGACTTGGGCTGAGAATGGAAGATATGTAGGAGTTAATGGGGAGGCATAGGAGGGAATGTGTTCCAGAAGGAACAGCATGTGTGTAGGTTCTGCAGCAGCCAAGAGCAGGGAGTATTCTAGGAGTGCAAAGAGGGTAGTGGCCTTGGAGTATGGAAACAACATATAGCGATGAGGCTGTGCAGGCAGACGAGCCAGGGCAGGTGTCGGACTGGGTCACAGACCCTTCAAACCCATTCTGTGCAGGCTGGGTCACAGACCCCCTCATATGCAGGTCACAAGCTAGGTAACTGGAAAAAGATCCTGGGAGCTGTTGGCAAGGTTGACATGCTTTATTTGGATCCGAGCTCAGCCCCTAGCAGATCAGAGCCATTGTCTTTTGTACTAGTCAGATAACCAAGGAAGACGTGGGTATCAGTCAGATAGCTAAGGAACACCTGGGCGCACATGCGCAGTTAACGTATTTTTTTACAACAAACATGCTGAGTTATGCTCAGCCAGATACGAGGTGAGGGAGCCTGACCAGTCTGTCTCCGTTTTCCTCAGAGCAGGCAGACCTGAAGGTCTTGGCCCAGCTCTGGGTGGGTGCTTGAGGACTAGGGTGGGCAGTATCAGTAAGGAGCAGGGGTGGTATGGCTGAGCCACTTCACAGGGAAGAGTGTTTCAGGCTTTCTGATTGACAGTGTCTGAGGGTGCTGAAAATTAGTCAGTGGTGATGCCTGTGATTTTTAATCTCTGCTTTTCCTTATTGATAATCTTGCCTTCGCTATTATGAGTCAAATTTCGCCTGTTTCAAAAAACTCTCCATACCCCCATATTATACACACCATCAAGTTATTCTCCCTTCTAGACATGCCCTGCTGGTTCCTGGAACAGCCCTTAAGTTCTGTTAGTCTTTCTCATTCTACCCCTTACATCTTTCCCGAAGTCTTTGTTGCCAACTCTGGTGGCAGTCTCCCTTCCTGCTACCACATGACTCTTCTGACTCATGCCTTGGGTGGGTGACCACATGCCAACTTTCCAATTGCACCTGAGTTCTTTTCCGTGCAGATATTTTCTCCTCAGTGACATTCCCAATGCTGAGGACAGGGCATGTGTTCTATGTGTTTTAGCACTTAGAGCAGTGCTGTCAGCTCATTGGAAGAGCCCAGCAACCACCCATTGGATTGATTCAAAAATCATGCCAACCTGCGGGGTAGCTCCTAGGCAGACTCAGCTTGAGTTACCTTTAGTGGTTTTGTTGTTAACATGAATGCAGTTTAGAAAGTCATGGCCTCAGCAGGGCTTATTAGGCTGAACAACATCCCTGACATGATTTCCCTCACCCATAAGCAAGCATTTCATGTCTTCTAGTGTATTATTTGGATTATTTTGGAATTTATCTTTGTGCTGCTGAGTCTTGTGCTTCCTGCTTTTTCTGTTATAGATATTACCTAGTGACTTCGTTCTTGGGGAGATGCTTATTTATTCTCTTTCCTCTCCACACGTGCTCACCACCCCCCATGCTCACCACCCACCGTGGAGATGTGGTATAATTTTGAGGAGATCGATATTTAGTGTTTACAAGTATGATATATAAAAGCTATTTATAACAAGTCATGTTCATATGATGCATCTTCTCTGGAGCTAATAATTGGCTGTTTTTTGATTTGCCTCGTTTCTGCCTACTATGAGGGATGCAGCTCCAAACACTGTGCCTGTTGTCTGCCCCCTCTCCAGGGTGTTCACAAGCAGCAGGACACCCCTATACCCATGCACCTTCCTGAAGAAGGGCCCCCAGAGACTTCTGCCTGCTCCATGTGCCTGGGAACCGGCTGCCACCTGTGGTCCCCTTCCCATTGGCCTGAAGCTGCCCACACAGGGCTCCTGCTTCCTGACTTTCTTGTTTCACTCCCTGGCTGATGTGATGGGAGGTGAATGGTGAGACTATGTCCATAGTGTCTTTCCTGCCTTCGTACTTGACAGATCAATAATGTAGAATTCTAGAAAAAAAGGTTCCAATGTAATTTTTAAGGCATTGTTCCATTCCTTTCTGGCTTCTGGGATTGTTGAGGAGTCTCAAGCCACTCCTTTTCTTTTTGGAAGGCTGTAGAGTCTTCTTTTTGTCCTGGCAGGCATGCTCACCACTCGTTCCCAGCTGGCTGTCCCCAGCTCTTGGCAAATCTGCCTTTGCCCAGTCCCTGTGCCGGTGGCCTCACAGAGTCACTGTGCCTGTGGCCGGCCCCTGAGCTGAGCAGGGGTGTGCTTCACTCCTGGGCCTGCATTTAGCTGCCAATGAAAGTTGCTGCTGGAATTTTCTTTCCCCCTGTTTTGGTAACAGTGTGCAGAGCCCCTCCCCGCCACCCCAGTCCCCTGAAGTACCCTTGAAGAATGAATCTGGAGTATTACGCCTCTGAGTGTTTTGGGGTGCTGTTGCTGCGCTGCATAGAGCCTGCCCTCACTGATGCCCCAGTGTGCAGACATCCCCAGGGCCTGGCCTGAGGGAGTTTTATCCAGTGGACCTGGTGTCTTTGAGGCCTTGCAATCCAGAATCCCTTCGTTCTGGAACTACCACTATTCAGATGTAGAATTGCCTAGACCAGTCCTTTTATTTCCTACTTTTCACCACTTTTAAGTTGTTTTACTTTCTGGAAGCTCCCTCATCTTTGAATTTATACTCTTCTAGTGATTTTTTAAAATGTTTATTTTTGCTGTCATTTTTCATTTATGAGTTCTTTTTTGTTCCCTGAATTAAAAAAGAATATATGGTCTTCATGTCATGCGGTGCCCTTTTAATGATAATTTTGTTTATCTGCTCTGTTCTGTCCTCCCTGAATAGCCTTCTGTTTCCTGTGTGAGGCTCTCCTCAGCTGTCTGCCCGGGTGAGAGACTGAGGGCATCCGTGTTCCATGAGCCACAATGTGCCTTGGTAAAGTCCCCACCTCAGTACCTAGGTCTGTCCTCTGGCTGTTGTGACAAGATGCTCCCTGCCCTGCAGTGGGGGGGAGGCCTGGCTGCTTGTGTCCTAGAGCCCAGTGGGGACAGGGCTGCAGGCCTGAGCTGTCACCTGGTTGTCTCCGTGGGTCCAGGCCTGACCAATTCTTGACCTTCCTAGGTGTAAATCGGTTGTCCCCACTTCCCGCCTCTGCCCGTGTTCTTTCAGCCCCACTACCCTTGTCCACCTTCTTTCCACCTTCCAGCAACATTTTATTGCTGATCCTCCTTTCTCCTTTTCCCTGTCCGTGTAGATTTATTCCTTAAACAACAAGAACAAGAAAGAAATTTAAGGAAAAAAACGCCAAAGAAGAAATTTTCTGACATTTTTGTGCGGTTTAGGAGCAATTATCTTTTCACCTTCCACTCTCAAGAACTAGAGTTGCGAGATTTAGTAATATTCGTGTAATTTTTTGTGTACCATGGATTTTGTTGTAATGGCATTTTACTTGTGATACCTTTCCTTCCTGTCACTTTTTATTCCACTGAAAAGACATAAATCCTTAAAACTGTATAAAAGAATGTTTTATATGCATTAGCTTTGCTTTTGTGGGAACACACTTGAAATGTCTCTGAGGTTGGCATTTTCCTAAAAGTAAAATTTTGCCCTCAATAGAACCGCTCCCACATGTTTGGCAATTGCCCTCAAGTGCACTTAGGGAGCATTTGCTGGCCTGCTGCCCTGGAGCAAACAGCAAATCAGACATCGTTATGATGCCAGCGGACCCTACCGAGAGAAGACAGCCACCACAGGCCAGTGTCAGCAGTGTGTCCACATTCACCCGCGTGTGGGAATCAGCCTGGAATAGTTCAGTGCAGGTTCCTGGGATCCAACCCCAGACCTGCTGGAGAGCATCCTGTGGATCTCCCCTCTCCCTTCCTTGGAGACACAACCTGGAAATTGTTTTGAATCTTCAACATTTTATTTTGAGAATTTTCACACTATTTTCTGTTCTTCATATTGAAAGAATAATTCAGCCAGCACCAAATAGCCTCTACCTAGGTTCACCAGTTTCTTATATGTTTCCACATTTGCTCTTTCCCTCAGTCTTTTTTCATATATTTTATACATGCTTTTTGTGTTGAAATATTTGAAAGTTACAAGCATAAAATACTTCATCTTTAAATACTTTAACATATATCTCCTAAGAATAAAGGCATTTTTCTATATAATCTCATTACCATTATCACACCCTAAAAATTAACATAGTATCATGTAAGAGACAGTCCATTTTTCCCAATTGTGCCGTAAATGTCTTATAACCTTGCTGGTTGTCTTTATTTTTGTTTTTAAATCTAGGATCCAGTCAAGATGTACATGTTGCCTTTGGTTTCTTGAGCTATATAGCCTGTTTTTTTTTGGTTTCTCATGACATTTACCTTTTTTTTTTCTTTTATAAAAATGGCCAGACCAGTAGTCCTTTAAAATGCCCCATGTTCTAGATTTATCTGAGTGTTTCCTTATAATTAAATTTGGTTAAACCTTTTTTTTTTATAAGAATGCTTGTCAGTCAGCACTACATCAGGGGGCACACAGTGTTGGGGTGGTCCCGCTATGGAAGGGTGGGCTGCAGCACGTCACTTCATTTAGAGGGTGCGTTTTCCTTGTGCACGGTCTGGGGTGATTCTTGGAGACCATGTGCTTATCTTGTTTTCCAGTCAGTGCATTTAGTGCCCCTTGACTATCCTGACCTGGACCAGTTTTTTATGTTGGAATTTGCAAGTGGAGATTTTCTAATTTTGTAAATTCTTCCACATTGATTGAATATCATTCTTCTGAAAAGAACTTTTCTTTCCTCTTTCTTCTCAGTCTCTGTACCATTCCTTCCCTGTGGCTGCTGTAACACATAATCCCGAAGTACATAACTTTGAAACAAGAAATTTCTTCTCACAGTTCTGGGGCCAGAGGTCTGAACTCAAGGCGTGGGCAGGGCTGTGCTGCCTCAAAGGTACCCTCATGGCCCCTGGCCTTCCTTAGCTTTGCTGTGTCATCCTGCCTCTGCCTTTGTGGTCATGGTCTCCTGGTCTGTCAAATCTCTCGCGAGTGTTTCTTATTAAGAACATTTGTCACTGCATCCAGGATGATCTTTTTGTCTTGAGATCCTTAACTACATCTGCAAAGACCCTTTGCTAAGTAAGGTCACTTTCACAAGTTCTAGGGATTAGGCTGTGGACACATCTTGGGGGCCACCATTCGACTTACTACCTTTTTTTCAATCACTTTGCATGGATTCTTTCAGTCTTGGAGCACTTCCTTGATCTCTAGGTGCTCCAAGCTCATCTTGTGTTTCCCTGCTCCAAACCCAGAATCAGCCGCTTCTCCAAGGAGTCCTGGTTTCATCCAGTGGAGAGCCTCTTTAGAAACCAAGGTCTGAGTGCTGGGTGTGCCCTTTGCTGATGGGGTGTCATAGCCTCCAGCCCATCAGTGGGCAGAGCCAGGAAATGTACGTATTTTTTTCCAGTCTGAGTTTATGCTGATGCCCCCAATTAAGATCTTAGCATGGCAGGTTTCTTCCTTACCTTCCCCCACTCCATATTGCAGTTTATTTTTTCCCCACAATGAAATTCTTGTTGCCAACATCAATACATTTACTCATTTGTTCTATACTACCTACAGACAAAATAGTTCAGAATCACTATGTTAGTACCTCCACCAACAAGCTTAAGAAAATGCAGGATTTCTATGTAGATTTTTTGTCCTTAGACTGTATCCCACTAAGGATATCGTATTAGTTTGTTTTACCCACCCTGTGTTTCATTCTGCAGATGCAGGCACGAGTCACACACACACTATTTGTATTTACCCAGAAGGCAGCATACTATAGAGGCTATTTTGCCTCTTTCTTTTCCCTGCTCAGTGCCTCCTGGAAAGAACTTTGTGTGCATTTACAGAGGTCATCCTTTTAACAGCTGCATAGTACTCCTGTGGGAGTGTACTTCAGTTATTCGACCCTCTCCTGCGGAAGGACATTTAGGTTTTTCCAGACATCTTGCTGTTGCAGATACTGCTGCACAGGCTCCCGGAGTGCTGCTCCCTCCCCAGCTAAGTGTATTGACAAACATTTGGATTCTCACCAATGTGAAAAGTGATATCGCCTTGTAGTTTTAATTTGCATTTCTCTTATTATGCATGAGGTTAAACATCTTTTCAAATGTTTAAGGGCTATTAATATTTTTTTCAGTGAACTGTTCATATTTTTGCCCATTTTCTATTGAGTTTTTGGTCCTCTTTTCCCCTCACTTTTAAGAACTCTTTGTGTATCAGGGATGTTAACTGTCCTTTGTGGTGTACATTGCAACTCTTTTCTGAAGTCTGGTGTGGAGTAATAAAAATATGTGTGGTCTTTGTCCCCACTTCCTGGCACAGAGCTCCTAAAGCCCTTGGAATTTCCTGAGTGAGAGGATATCTTCTGTTTCTCATAATGAGAAGCTTCCCTTTCCATAATACCTGAGTTTATGCTAATGAGGAGCCTAGCCAGGGGCTGGTCACCTGAAAGACCAATTCTTAGAAAGTTGGGACTTCAGCCCCACCCACCGCCCTCCAGGTAGGGGTGGGGGTGATGGAGATTGAGCTCATGATGTGCTGGGAGGGGGGCACACCCCTGCCCCCTGCATCTCCTCCATTTGGCCGTTGCTGAATTGACTCCTTTCTAATAAACTGGTAATTGTAAGTAAACTGTTCCTCTGAGTTCTGTAAACTGTTCAAGCAAATTATCAAACCTGAATAGCGGGTCATGGGAATTGTATGTAGCCAATCTGTCAGAAGTACTGGAGTCCTGGCACTTGGCATGTGAGGTGGGGATCATCTTGTGGGGCTGAGCCCTTAGCCTGTGGGGTCTGCACTGACTCCAGGTCAGTGCCAGAATTGAATCGCATCATTGGGCGCCCAGTTGGTGTCTGGAGAGTTGGAGAATTGGTTGGAAAAGCCCACACACTTGGTATCAGAAATACTCTGTGGGTAGAAACAGGGCATAGGATCTGGGACTCTATTTCCAAGTTTTCCTATTTCCCCAGGTAGCTGGTCAAGGTAGAGTGCTCAGTACCACAAGAGAAATGAGACCTGGGACTTTGAAGGAACAGGGTGCCCTCCACGCATCGAGCTGGCATTTAGGGGATGGATGGGATTTGGAGAGTGGAGTGGAAGGTGCAGGTGGTGGCAGAAGCAGAGGCCAGAGATGGTGGGTCAGGGGACAGTCATTCTTAGGGCCATATAGGCAGAATATGGAAGTCTGTGCTGACACAAACTTTATTCAGTGGGATGAGTAGAGGTTTGGTGGGAATTCATGCAGCATGGGAAAGGAGAGATTTTGATGGACATGAGGCAGGGCAGAGTATAATCAGCTTTGCATTTTGGGTGTGGCCTGTCTAGCCTGAATGTTCTGCTTAGCTGTGTGTCTTTCCCCCGTGCTCCCTATCTTTTGTAGATGTGCTGGTGGATTTTAGTCCTGGTATGTAGTACTGCTGTATAGTCCAGTGCTATGGTCTTGTAAGACTGGCCCGAAAGTGCAAATCTTACTTGTTGGGAAGGCTCATCTCGCAAAGACCAGGAGACAGAGATCACTGCAATCAAGCAAGAGTTTTTTTTTATTCCAGCATGCTGGGGTCGCTCCATTTTCAGGACAGAAGCAGCCCTGAGCTCTTAACACAAGCACTTTTTATATAGATTGGTAGGCAGACTTTGGCAACAGGATGAGTTGTATACAGCTTATTGGTCACCTGAGGTGACTTTTAAATTCATTGGTGGCTTTCAGTGGGGTGGTATACAGACGAGGAACTGGGGAATTGCCCAACAGCCCACCCCTTGTGTCATTAGGCCCTTCCCGGAACTGGGTGAACTTTGAGCGGTTTGGGAAGTCCTTTATCTGCCCTTACCAGAAAGTCCCACCTGCAGGGGCTTGTAAAACCTTGCACAAGCTAATTACAGAAGCAGAAAAGCTAGTCAGTTAATATTTAAGGGTGGGGGAAGGGGTTCAGGTCCACATTCCCCCCTTTTTCTTGCAGGTATTTCAATCATGAAATACTGATTCCTGTTGGTTTAATTCCTGATATTGTTGCCTTAACATCATAATTTGAACAGTACTAACACCTTCTCTAACAAAAGCTAGCAAGCGATTTAAAATGCAGGGACCAAAGGTCAGAAGCAACACTAAAATGACTAGTGGTCCTAGTAGGGTAGACACAAGGGTCGTGAGCCATGGAGAGGAGTTGAACCATGACTCAAACCATCCCTGATTTTGTTCTCTTTCTTTTTTTTCTTTTGGCTAGGCCTTCCCTAGTTTTGGCCATGGAGTCTTTAATTACCCCTGAGTGATCAATGTAAAGACAACATTCTTTTCTTAGTGCAGCACAGAGTTCCCCCCTGCTGAAGGAACAAGAGGTCTAGTCCCCTTCTATTTTGTAGGACCACCTCAGAAAGAGAGGTGAGGGACTCTTGTAATTTAGTAATTGAATTTCCTATTTCTTTAATATCAGCATCTATGGCTGCCTATAAACTTTGGTAATTCTGATGTTGAATAGCCAGAGCTGAAGCTCCTGTAGCTGCTCCAGCTGTTCCCAATCCTAAGCCTAAGAGGACAGAGAATGTGATACTTAGGGGCTCCCTTCTGGTTCGGTAGTTCCCGTTATTTTCACCCCAGTATGATAATAGTTCTTCATAGGGATGGTAAACAAGCCGAGGCAACAACCAAACCAAGACACAGAAATCCTGGGTCTCGTTTAGGACCTGTAAGCTAACATAGGGCGTGATCCCAGTAGCGCAGGCCCACCATCCTTCTGGAGGGTGTCACCAGACCACTTGGTTAAGTTAAGTGTCTGGTTGCACAGCTGGCTGTGTGAGGAGGGGATCTTTCCCACACATGTTCCTTGTCCCGCAACAGCTGAGAGAGTGAGTTTGACCTGTCGTTGCTGCCAACGACAGTTGGAGACATCAATTGTAGTATCAATTTCACTTCTGAAGGCTATTCCTTCATAATATGGGGGTGCAAGATTATAACAAAGCCCAGAGGAGCGGGTAGCATTGGGGTTGGTACTATTTAAGACCTTGAAGGCTTCAGAAATTAAGCGGAATAACCCAGGTTGTTTTTGAGGTTTAGATTCAGGGAGCTTAGACATTTTCTTTGATGTCTTAGCTTTTGACCTTTTAGTGGAGGCTGAGGACTCTGGTTGGGTACCTGGGGTAGTTTTTAGTTTGACCATTGGAGGTCCCACTGGAGCTAAGTACTTATTTGGGCCTAGGCTGGTATACTGGGTTTCTACTTTGAGTTTGATGGTGAACAACAGCCCATCATCATACCTCTCTTTATAAAATCTTAATCCCCACATAAATCCTTTTTCCCACCCAGTGGCCTTTTTTTCCTGCATCTGTGAAGGATACTCGGAGGGGGTGGCACCATCCCTTGCAGGCAGGGTTATCTTTCCACTTAGAGTGGCTGCTTCCCAAACGGCCTGCCCACCCTGCAGCAGGGGGAAAGGGGTGGGTATAATTAGCAGTTACCTTTATATAGTCCCAGGAGGACAAGGGATTCCAATATGTCTCTCCTGTGGTCTCACAGCCCCAGCCTTTACAGAAATAATCTGCTTTGCATCCACACTGATAGTTTAGTGCTCTGTCATGGTGGAACCCAGGGCACACATAGAAGGTGAGGACACTCAGCATACTTCTCCGATCTTTAGTAGAGCAGCCCCCCCATGGTTCGAGCCCAAAGCGCCCCATTGGGAAGGGGGTAGAAGGGGGTTTGTGAGCATCAAAGTATCCTTCTAAATCCCAGTTGACTGGGGCTCCCATGGCTAATTTGCACATATCGGGAAACAGGTCAGGCCACCCTTTTCCCGTGGTGACCTTGGATAGGTTCCAGATTTCATCTCCCGCCCCATTTATAACATACCAAGTTAAATTTTGGGGGATATGTGGGCTGGAAGCTCTCAGGCTCCTGGGAAAGACTGTCAGGTACAGAAGGGGAAAAAATAAAATTTTCATCTTACAATATTTAAGGTGTTTGAACCCCCAGTCCGAACAATTTTGAGCTTCAAGGGGTGTTCCTTGGAACTTTGGGCTCTCCAGGCGGCATCTTTTGATCCTTGGTCCTCTGGTGGTGCAGGCTTTACGTGCGAGGCGTGGATCCAGGCGGTGATCCCGTCTACTTTTACGGCCATTGGTGTTGTCAGGAGCACCAGGTAAGGTCCCTTCCATCGGGGTTCCAGAGTCTGGGAGCAATGTCATCTTACGTAGACTGTGTCCCCGACCTGGAACTGGTGAGAAGCTTCGTGGGTCCCAGGTTCATAAATGGCCACTAGCTGCGTCCAGACTTCCTTCTGCACTGCTTGCAGTCTTTTTAACCTGGCATATAAGTCACTGTTACTGTGGCAAGTGGGTTCAAAGGCGTCCCCCAGCAAAGTCAAGGGGGCAGGGGTACCATAGAGAATTTCAAAGGGGGTCAGGTTGAACCGAGAGGGGGTGTTCCTAGCCCTAAACAGGGCCAAGGGAAGGAGCACCACCCAGTCCACGCCAGTCTCCATGGTTAATTTAGTCAGGGTCTCTTTTAGAGTCCTGTTCATCCTTTCTACCTGTCCTAAACTCTGGGGTCTGTAGATACAATGTAATTTCCAATTGACCCCTAGGTGTCTGGCTACTCCCTGGCTTACCTTGGCAATGAAGACAGGCCCATTGTCAGACCCAATTACCTTGGGTACCCCGAAGCGTGGGAAGATTTCTTCCAGGATTTTCTTTACCATGACTGTGGCTGTTTCCTGCTTTGTTGGGAATGCTTCTACCCATCCAGAGAAGGTGTCTACAAAAACTAGGAGATACTTGTAACCATATTTATCTGGCTTGATCTCTGTAAAGTCTACTTCCCAATATACTCCAGGTCTGTCACCCCTGAGTCTCTTGCCAAGTCCTACGGTGTTTTCACAGACATTTACTTTTTGACACTGTACACAATTTTTAACTATTTATTCTGCCAGTTGTTTTAGCCCTATGATGTGATATTTTGTTTTTAGGGCAGTCTGGACTAATTTATTAACTCCCAGATGAGTCCATTGGTGCATTTGTTGAATCATGGCTCGTGCCTGTTTGTTTGGCAAGATGGGCTTGCCTGACACTGCCTGCCAATGTTCCTTTTCATGATCAAAGTGGTTATAGGCTATGTCCTCAGCAGAGTATTTAAACAGGCTTTTCTAGCTCAGGGACTTTAACTAACAGAATAGGTGTGGACCTGTGGGCTGCCGCCCTTGCTTCAGAGTCAGCCAAGTTGATTCAGAATCCCCCTGGTGATGGGGGAATCCCCTTTCTGGTGGCCCGGGCAGTGTATAATACTCACTTTTAGTGGTCGGTGAAGGGCCTCCAACGGGGCTACAATCTCTGCCTTGTTTTTTAGTTTTTTTCCTCCAGAGGTCAGCAGACCCCGTTGCTGATAGATAGCGCCATGCACATGGGCAGTGGCAAATCATACCTGCTGTCTCTGTAGATGTTGATTCTTTTGCCCTCTCCTAGTTCAAAGGCTTTTGTGAGGGCGATGAGTTCTGCCTTCTGAGCAGATGTTCCTGCAGGTAAGGCCTGTGCCCATATCAGGTTCTGGCCATCTACTATAGTGGCTCCTGCCTTTCGTATTCCTTCCTCCAGGAAACTGCTGCTGTCAGTGAACCAGGTGGCTTTGGCGTCTGTCAGAGGCTAATCTGACAAGTCTTTCTGCCATCCATGTGCCTCAGCAAGCACTTGTTGGCAGTCATGGATAGGAGGGTCAAGACCAGGGTCTGGGAGCAACGTGGCCGAATTTAAGCTTGCCGGGGGAGCAAAAGTAACCCGGTCTGAGTTCAGTAACAGAGTCTGATAGTGATTCATATGAGCATTTGTGAGCCAGCGGTCAGGAGGCTGGCGGACAATACTCTCAAAGCATGAGGTGCCGAAATTACCAAACTCTGTCCCATAGTCAACTTGTCAACATCTTTTACCAGAACTGTGACTGTCGCTATGATTCTTCGACAAACTGGCCACCCCAAGGCTACAGGGTCTAATTTTTTAGACAGATATGCTACAGGCCTTTTCCAGGGGCCTAGTTTTTGAGTTAGGACCCCCTTTGCAACCCCCTTATTTTCTGCCACATACAAGTGGAAGGGCTTGGTTACGTCGGGGAGCCCTAGGGCTGGAGCAGACATCAAGGCCATCTTGATGTTGTCAAAAGCCTGTTGCTCCTCTTTTCCCCACTTGAAGGGCTGACTATTTTTAGTGAGGGGATATAACAGGGCTGCCATCTCAGCAAAACCAGGTATCCATAGGCGGCAGAACCCGGCAGTACCTAAAAATTCCCTGACTTGTTTTGGGTTAGTGGGTGGTGGAATGTGAAACACTGTCTCTTTTCTGACTTCAGACAACCATCTTTTCCCGTCTTTAAGAAGGTACCCCAGGTAACTGACCTGTCGCTTGCAGATCTGAGCCTTTTTGGCAGAGGCTCGATAGCCCAGTTCTCCCAACTCTGTGAGGAGACGCTTTGTTCCTTCCAGACACAGTTCCTCATTGGCTGCTGCCAGGAGGAGATCATCTACATACTGCAACAGAGTTACCTGGGGGTTAGAGGCCTGGAACATAGCCAAATCTTGGTGGAGGGCCTCGTCAAAGATGGTGGGTGAGTTTTTGAACCCTTGAGGCAGGCGAGTCCATGTGAGTTGCCCTGCTAGGCCAGTCTCTGGGTCTTTCAACTCAAAAGCAAAGTACTCTTGACTTTTTACAGCCAGCGGTAGGCAGAAGAATGCGTCCTTGAGCTCCAGTACTGAGTACCAGGTCCTGTCTGGGGGTAGAGAGCTTAAAAGATTATAGGGGTTAGGAGCTGTGGAGTGGAGGTTGGCTACCTGCTTATTTACCTTTCGGAGGTCCTAGACCGGTCGGTAATCATTAGTCCCAGGTTTTCGGACTGGTAGCAAGGGCGTGTTCCAGGCTGATTGGCACTTCCATGGGATCCCCAGCCGGAGCAAATGAGCAATGTGGGGTCAGATGCCTTCGTGTGCCTCTCGGGACATTGGGTATTGTCAGACAGCTATAGGACTGGCCTGAGCCTTCAGCTCTATGCGGACGGGGGCCGGTTTTTAGCCTTCCCTCTCCCTGCAGTTTCTGCCCACACCTGAGGGTAGTTTTCTAACCACCAGTCCATCTGTCCAGTCTCCCGCCCTTGTTTTTCAAACAATTGGTATTCATCTTCCAGCCTGAGAGTTAGTACCTGGAGAGGCTTTCCTTGTCGATTTAGCACCCAAGGTCCCTCAGGGTCAAAATGAATTTGAGCACCCATTTTGGTGAGGAGATCTCTTCCCAGTAGTGGGTAGGGGCACTCAGGAATGACAATGAATGAGTGGGATACCCGGCCCATGCCTAGGTCCAACGTTCTTCGGGTAGTCCATGAGTACTGTCTGTTCCCTGTAGCCCCTTGTACCCACGATTTCTTTTTGAGAAGGGGTCCGTCTGCCTGTTGCAACATTGAATGTTCAGCTCCAGTATTTACCATGAACTGAGTAGGCTTCCCCTCCACTCTTAGGGTTACCCTGGGTTCAGGGAGGGGGTCCAAACCCCGTCCCCTTTAATAACTGTCTTCCTGCAGGGCAAAGACCTTGGGGGCCTGAGGCTTTTTCTTTTTCTTGGTGCATTCTCGAGGCAGTGTCCTGTCTCCTTGCAGTACGCACACTGATCATTTGCTAGGGGTTCTTTCCTGTTGCCCGGTATGGTCATACTAGGTTCCCTGGTTTCCCTGGCTACAGTGGCCAGAATTCTGTGAAGGTTTCTTTCTTGGCGCTTTTCTCTCTTTATTTCTTTAGCCTCCTGCTCTTTCTGCTTTCTCTCTTCCTTTTTCTTCCTCTGACTCTCTATTATGATAAACCTTTTCAGCCACCTGCACTAATTCCCTCAATGACTTATCTTGTAACCCTTCAAGCCTCTGCAGTTTCTTCCTGATGTATCTACTAGACTGGTCAATAAAAGCAACTGTCACTGTAGCTTTGTGCTCCTCACTACTAGGATCATACGGGGTAAACTGAGGGAATGCCTCCATAAGTCTCTCCAAAAAATGCCGATGGAGACTTATTGGGCCCCTGGATTCCCTCTCTTACCTTAGTCAAATTGGTGGGGCATTTTGCTGCCCCCCAGAGACCTGCCATTAGAGCCTGGTGATAGACCTTCAGGTGCTCCCTACCTTCTGCTGAGTTAAAATCCCAGTTAGGTCTGGTCAACGGGAATCCTGCATCTATGACATCAAGGAGGAGGGTAGGTCACCCATTGGCTCCTGGAACATTCTTTTGAGCCTCCAGGAGGATCCGTTGTTTCTCCTCGGTGGTGAACAGGACCTGGAGGAGCTGCTGGCAGTCATCCCAGGTGGGCTGATGAGTAAAGAGAAGGGATTCTACAAGGTTAGTGAGACCCTGGGGGTTTTCAGAGAAAGGGGGATTTTGAGATTTCCAATTGTAAAGATCGGAAGAGGAGAAAGGCCAGTACTGTAAGGGCTGGTTGCCCTCTTCATCAGGAGGGCCACAAGCCCGCAGGGGGAAGATAGGTATTGCCTCTGAAGAGGCCACTCATTTACTGCGTGTCCCTTGAGCAGGCCCTCTCTCAGGTCCTCGTGGGTCCTCTGGCGGAGCTGATGTGTGGACTGCCTGTGGTCGGAGAGAAGGGGGATAGGGACGGGGAAGGTTTAGAAGAAGCAAGTCCGATTCGGTGGGAGGTAGGACCTCCGGTTTTTTTCCCATCTCTTTAAGAGCAAACACGGCCGATGGACCTGTTAGGGGAACAAAGGGATGGACCCACGGAGGAGGGTCCATGACCAGATCTTCGCAGACAATGATATAAGGAACCTGGTCTGGGTGACTTTTAGAATTGAGACCAAAAATTTTTCTCTTTACTGCCGTGATCAGCGGTAGACAGAAAGAGCTTTCGGCGGGTCACCCGAGTTGGAAATTCGGCCACTCTGAAGAACAAAGCGTTGCCCACTTATCCTTTTTAACCAGTACAGACAGATTATGAGCCCTGGCCTTCTCGTCAGTCCACTATTTCAGAGTCAGATTTAAAGGGGTCGAGACAATCTGCCCCATGTCACCCCAGAAAGTCATCAGTCCCAACACACATGCAACCAGACAAACAACAACCAAAACACTGATGCGCCCCTGCCACAGTTGCCACAACCTGATTATCAGAGAACTCGGGAGGGGTCTCCTTCCTAGAGATCTCCCATGGAGCTGAACCTGTTTGTCTCCAACAGAGGAATCTGGAGCATCCTCCAGGATTCCTGTGGCCGTGACGTGCCGGTACATCTACCCACCGCTATGACCACTACAGACCGGTGAATCTGTCTCGGAGCCTCCGAAAAACTGAAACCAGACCAATGACTCTGTCCCGGAGCCACCAAAAAGCCAAAACCAGATTACAGTAGACAACAAAGACACAAAGACACACACAGCAGGCAGACAGAGAACTGCAGTACCTGCTCATGCAATCCTCTGTTCTCTAGTCTCTGGTCCCAGAGAGAGCCACTTCCCGGCCAGCACACCAAAATGTAAGACTGGCCTGAAAGCGCAAATCTTATTTGTTGGGAAGGCTCATCTCGCAAAGACCAGGAGACAGAGATCACTGCAATCAAGCAAGAGGTATTTTTATTCCAGCATGCTGGGGTCGCTCCGTCTTCAGGACAGAAGCAGCCCTGAGCTCTTAACATGAGCACTTTTTATACAGTTTGGTAAGCAGACTTTGGCAACAAGATGAGTTGTATATAGCTTATTGGTCACCTGAGGTGACTTTTAAATTCATTGGTGGCTTTCAGTGGGGTGGTATACAGACGAGGAACTGGGGAATTGCCCAACAGCCCACCCCTTGTGTCATTAGGCCCTTCCCGGAACTGGGTGAACTTTGAGCGGTTTGGGAAGTCCTTTATCTGCCCTTACCAGAAAGTCCCACCTGCAGGGGCTTGTAAAACCTTGCACAAGCTAATTACAGAAGCAGAAAAGCTAGTCAGTTAATATTTAAGGGTGGGGGAAGGGGTTCAGGTCCACAGTCTGAATGTTTGTGACCCCCAAAACTTATATGTTGAAATCCTCATCCCCAGTGTGATAGCATTAGGAGGTGGGGTATTTGAGATGTGACTAGATCATGAGGGTAGAGCCATCATGGGGATGGGATTAGTGCCCTTATAAAAGTAACCTCAGAGAGCTCCCATGCCCCTTCTGCCATGTGAGGACACAGCAAGAAGGCATCACCTGTGAACCAGCAAGTGGGTCCTCACCAGACACCAAACCTGCCATTGCCTTGATCTTGGACTTCCCAGCTTCCAGAACTGTGAGAAATACATTTCTGTTATTTATAAGCCACCCAATCTATGCAGTCTGTGGTATTTTGTTATAGTAGCTTGAACAGACTAAGATAGCCAAGAAGTCCAGAGCATGTGTTGTGAAGTTGAAGAGCTTTCACGAGTTGATATTTAACAGGTGGGCCAGTCACGCCTTCTCCATGTGCACTGAACCCCCACTAATGCCTGCTTCAGGTTTCTCTTCTTGCTTCATGTTCTGCAAATGTGATGGGTCTTAGGAATAACTTGAAGGACAGATGTGGAGAGAGTTGATTCAGTGTCACTTGTTTCTGAAAGGGATGATCTCGCTTGCCCTGATTTGACTCTGTGGCTTGGGCAAGCCATCTAACCTTTCTGATTCATTTTGTTCCCACTTATAAAATGGAAATACCATGTTCTCTTATACATTGAAGGTAATAATATATACTTGTTTTAATACTATGAGGAATTGAAAGGATTTCCTTACAGAGAGGATAGCTTCAGTTGATGAGCCACATGGGGCAAAATTATGTTCCCAGGTGGGCAGGACAGTGCCACCCAGCAGGTGGGAGCTTCTCCAGGGGTGGGCCATGCGTTTCTCATCGCCCTTGCACTTAGAAGGGCAATGAGTGAATTTCAAGTTAAACCATCAGTGTCTTTTGACTTCGGTTATGTTTTTTAGAGTTGCTTTAACTAAAATGAATAAGTGACATAAGCAACAGCAGAAAACTTCTTCAAAGCTGTCTTTTTCAGAAGGAGTCTGAATGTGCTACACAGTGAAAACAATTCTGTTAGGATGGTGAGGTCTTAAAATGTTTTTCTTAGTATCTTTGAATATTTTTATAATGTTTTTAGAAACTGAAAATGAAACATGCTGGTTCTAAGTTCGAATTTGGTTGACATATATACTGTAGGTGACCTGGCTTTCACTTATTTATTTTTTTAAAGATGTGAGCAGGCAGCTGGGCTGTACCAGCAACAGAAGATTGAAGGTATAGGACAGCTCAGTTACAATCAAGCAAGAAAACCAAATGAATCTCCCATTACCGAGGGGCCCATGATAGTTCTCGTGGAGATAGTCATTAGCTGTGAATAAGGGCACCTCATGTACAGTGGTCCTCAGCAAAACCCAGGACCTTACTTCTTTACTTCTTCTCTTCCTCTTAGTTTCTTTTGCTGTTGATAGAATTTAATTGTAATTTACTGCTCCCCCTACCCCAGTGCATTTTAATTATTCAGAAGTCAAACTTTCTATCCCAGGTTCTTAACACAGTGACAACCATCCGTCTCCCACCCACACACACACACTGATGCTGTCTCTGCCCTCTTTAGTCTTCAGCTGGCATGTGTACTCACCCACTGATGTGGGTGCTGACATGCAGCTGTCACCCTACTGTCCTGCAGGGAGGAGGGAGGGGGAGAGGCTCTCCATTGTATAGATAGGGAAACTAAGGCTTAGAGTGGCTAAATACCCTACCCCATGAAAGGACGAGTCGACACCAGTTGACGATCCACTGGAGAGAGCTCGTTTATTAGGCAGCACACACACATATATATAGGGCTTTAAGGGAAGGCTGATTGGATTAAAATACAATCCCTACTTAGCATACCACATGGGGCTTGGGGTGGGTGTGGCTGAGAAGGATCAGGGTGTGATCCCTTGGGGCATTTGGGTTCTTACACCCCAGGCCTCAGTCTGGCCACAGTGATTCTGTAGTGGCCTAGAGAGACTCAAAGCTGCTCCTACCCCATTTCTTAGCTTGGGTGTAGGCTTTTTAAAAAAATAAACTGTGGCAAATTACACGTAATATAGAATTTACCATCTTAACCATTTTTTAAGCGTACCATTCAGTAGGGTTAAGAACATTCACATTGTTTTACAACTCTCTCCAGAAATTTTTCATCTTCTCTGAAATAGCCCCCTTCTCCCCTCTCTCCTCCAGCCCCTGGCACCCACCATTCTACTTTCTGTCTGTATGAATCTCTCACTACTCTAGGTACCTCATATTAGTGGAATCATTCAGTGTTTGTCTTTTATGCAACTGGCTCTTTTCACTCAGCATGATGTCCTCCAAGTTCATCCTTATTGCAGCACATGTCAGAACTTCCTTCCTTTATTAAGGCTGAGTAATATTTCACTGCATTTATAGCCCACATTTTTGCTTATTCATTTTTCCGAGGCCAAAGAGCCCGGTCATAGCCTGCCCAGGGTCACGAAGCCCTGCCAATAGACCTCAGACACTAAAGATATAAATGCTGTGACCTTTCCGCCCTTTTCTCCTTCTTACTGCTTGCACAGCCCTAGGCATAGGTCACCGCTGCTTTGCTTTAGATAGCTGAGAAATGTTCCATTTCCTGGAACGATTTGCCCTGTGATTTTTCCCAGAAAACATCTGCCTACTTCCTTATCTGCTGATTCCCTCCTGCTGTCTATATAAGCTGTGACCTTCTGGCTAATAAACGAGATTTGATCAGAATACTGTCTTATCTCCATTTCTCGCGTCTCTTGTCCCATCCAATTCCCACTCCCCCCTCCAGGGTCTGTGTTGAATATCCCGTGGGTCGGGACATTTTTGGCGCCCAAACATGGGGCACTGGATACGGGGGACACCATGAGGAAGACGGCGCATCGGAGGGTCGACCACTGAAAATGAAAGAGTAAAACCTTCGTCCGCCGTGGGAGCCTGCCGCGTCAGGATAAGGTGAGTAAGCGCGCCTGATAATGGGACAAGAATTAAATTGTCATGACGTCTACATAAGACAGTTACAAAAAGCTTTAAAGACGCGAGGAGTAAAGGTTAAAACAAGTGATCTATTAAGATTTTTTGATTTCGTGCGGAATCTTTGTCCTTGGTTCCCAGAAGAAGGGACTATTAATTATAAAAAGTGGTCTTGAGTTGGAGACACTTTACAAGATTTCTATGAGACTTTCGGGCCAGAAAAGGTCCCTGTTACTGCCTTCTCCTATCGGAATTTAATCAGGGACATGATTCAGGATAGGGAAAAATCCCGAGAAGTTTCAGAAACTGTGGCCCAAACTGAAAAAATATTAAAAGCCCCCAAGACTGACCTCCGAAATCCCTCGCCACCGCCTAGGGAGGACGTAGATCTAATCTCCCTAGAAGATGAGAGTGAGGAGGTCAAGGCAGCCGGTGCCATACCTAAGAGATCTAAAAAGTATCTACTATTAAAATTCCAGGATGATGAGGAGGCACAGAATCCTGATCCCTCAGGAGTTGATTGGGGCAATCTGGACACAGAAGCCGCTGAATACCATGCATCAGGTGATGCATTTTTGGCTCAGCCCTTGTCGTGCCCTCCCCCTTAGAATTTGCCCTCTGCTCCTGCAGTGGCGACGGTATCAGATCCTTTAAAAAATTTAGAGTCAAAAGTTCAACAATTAGAAAAACAAATTCTCTTAGAGGAAAAGCTCCAGGTCTTAACGACCAAACAGCAAGAATTACAAACAAAACATAAGAATACAACATGTCAAACTAAAGCCACTGGCTATTGCCCTCTGTTAAACAAGTTATTCCCCCCCACACACAGAAAGAGCTCCCATTCATGTAGATCAAAGTCTTTTTGACCAACTTGAGGCCTTCCCAGTATCCGAATCTGTGGATAACGTGGGACCAATTACCCGCAAACATGACAGGCTGCGATTTAATGTTCTCAAAGAGCTAAAAGGTGCCATTTCCCAATATGGGCCCACAGAGCCTTATACCCTTGCTATATTAGAATCTGTGGCTGAAAGCTGGCTCACTCCTATAGGTTGGAACACCCTTGACAGAGCCACACTCTCAGGGGGTGATCACTTACTCTGGAAGTCCGAGTTTTTTGAAAACTGCAAAGACATTGCTAGAAAAAACCTTCAGGCTGATAAAGATTGGGGTCTTGATATGTTGACCGGCTCCGGTGACTATTCTAGTATTGAGGAACAAAAAAACTATGACCCAGGTCTATTTTCCCAAATTCAAACAGCCACTTTAAAGGCTTGGAGAAGACTCCCAGCTAAGGGGGATTCAAGCGCTTTGCTTACAGGAGTAAAACAAGGGCCTGAAAAGAGTCTTTTTCAGATTTTGTTAACCGGCTAATGACAACAGCAGATAGGTTGTTAGGCAATGCGGATGCCAATCTTGATTATATAAAACAATTGGCTTTTGAAAATGCTAATCCTGCATGCCAGGTGGCCATTAGGCCCTGCAAAAATAAAACTGACCTTCAAGGATATATTCGTCTTTGCTCGGACATTGGCTCCTCTTATCAACAAGTTCTAGCCATGGCCACAGCCCTCAGTGGACAAACAATAAAGGATTTTTTAGCTAATAAAGGCCAAAATAATAAAGGTTGCTTTAAATGTGGCAAGCCTGGTCATTTTGCTAAAAACTGTCAGGAATACCAGACAAAAGCCGTAGTCACCAAGCCTCCTGGACTTTGCCCATGATGTAAAAGAGGAAAACATTGGGCAAATGAATGTAGATCCAAAACTGATGCTCAGGGAAATCCCTTACCGCCCCCTCAGGGAAACAGGAAAAGGGGCCAGTCCCGGGCCCCGAACCAAAGTGGGGCTATCAAGTTTGTCCCAGCCAACAACAACAATCCATTTCAAACCTCACTAGAGCAACCCCAGGGAGCGCAGGACTGGACCTCCGTTCTACCTCCTGCACAGTATTAACTTCTGAAATGGGACCTCAAATTTTAAATACAGGGGTCTTTGGTCTATTGCCCCCTGGTACTTTTGGACTTGTCCTTGGTCGCAGCTGTTCAATATTCAAAGGGCTACAAATTTTTCCCGGAGTAATTGATAATGATTTTACTGGAGAAATTAAGCTTCTGGCCAAAGCAACTACTGACATTGTCACGATTCCACAAAGAGAAAGAGTAGCCCAGCTTATCCTACTTCCCGTAGTTAAAACAAATAATAAAGGCCATAATATTGTGAGAGGTGTAGACAATTTTGGATCCTCAGATGCTTACTGGGTCCAACAGATTTCCTGTCAAAAACCCTCTCTTACCTTATGGTTGGATGGTAAACAATTCACTGACCTAATAGATACTGGGGCTGATGTTACAATCATTAGACAAGAGGACTGGCCCGCCACTTGGCCCCTTTGTGATACCTTAACCAATCTAAAGGGAATTGGACAAAGCCGCAATCCTAAACAGAGTTCTAAATTTCTTACATGGACAGATAAGGAAAATAATTCAGGTCTTATTCAACCGTATGTCATCTCTTACTTGCCTGTCAATCTTTGGGGCAGGGATCTGCTCTCACAAATGAAAATAATAATGTGCAGCCCTAATGAAATAGTTACAGCACAAATGCTGGCTCAAGGATATAGTCCAGGCAAAGGATTAGGAAAACAGGAACAAGGTATTTTACAACCCATTCAGGCAACAGGCCAACTTAATAAACAGGGCTTTGGAAATTTTTGATTTCAGCCATTGACAAGCCTGTACCCCAAAGGCATGCTGACCTCATAACTTGGAAGTCAAGCGAACCCATTTGGGTTGATCAGTGGCCATTAACCTCGGAAAAATTATGTGTCGCCCAACAGTTAGTACAGGAACAGTTACTGGCAGGACACATTGTTGAGAGTAACTCCCCCTGGAGTACTCCTATATTTGTTATTAGAAAAAAATCTGGAAAATGTAGACTGCTTCAGGACCTAAGAGCTGTTAATGCCACAATGGTGGTTATCAGCGCTTTGCAACCTGGCTTGCCATCCCCAGTATCAATTCCTTTAGGCTCTTTTAAAATTGTTATAGATCTCAAAGATTGCTTTTTCACAATTCCCCTACATGCTAGTGACCAAAAATGTTTTGCTTTTAGTCTCCCCTCCATAAATTTTAAGGAACCCATGAAACAATACCAATGGCGGGTCCTGCCCCAGGGAATGGCCAATAGTCCTACCTTATGTCAAAAATTTGTGGCTGCAGTCATCCAACCAATCAGAAATCTGTGGAAAGATATGTACATTATACACTATATGGATGACATTTTACTTGCCAGCAATTCAAAAGACAGGGTTTTACAATGTTTTATCCAGCTTGAAAAGCAGTTAGCTTTATCAGGTTTACAAATAGCTCCAGAAAAGATACAGTTTCATGATCCCTACACCTTTTTGGGTTTTCATATGATGGGACACAAAATTACTAACCAGAAGGCTTCCATCCGCACAGATCAATTACAAACCCTTAATGATTTTCAAAAACTTTTAGGCAATATAAATTGGCTCCGTCCATATTGAAAACTTACTACTGGAGACCTAAAGCCCTTATTTGATATTTTAAAAGGAAATCCTGACCCTAAATCTTCCAGATCTCTCTCTCCAGAAGCACTGACTACATTACAAAAAGTAGAAAATGCTATTGCAGCTCAATTTGTCTCTTACTTGGATTCTACCCAACCCTTAACGTTTATTATATTCAATACGGCTCTTGTCCCTACTGGGCTATTTTGGGAGAACAACCCTATTATGTGGGTTCATTTACCTTCATCACCAAAAAAAAACCTTGCTTCCTTACTTTGATGCTGTTGCAGATTTAATTATATTAGGTCGAGAAAATAGTAGAAAGTACTTTGGGCTTGAACCACACAAATTAATCCAGCCCTACACCCAACAACAGGTCCAGTGGCTTTTACAAAATTCTGATACTTGGGTAGTGGCTTGTGCCTCTTATGAAGGCACAATAGACAATCATTATCCATCCAATAAACTTATTCAGTTTTGTAACTTACACACTTTTGTTTTTCCCCGAGTTACTCATAACTGGCCAGTAACTAATGCCCTTTTGGTTTTTACTAATGATTCATCCACAGGGACTGCAGCTTATACCATTAATAATCACACAGTCACTTTACTACTCGTTATACTTCTGCCCAACTTGTGGAGTTACAAGCTGTTATTCAGGTTTTTTTAACCTTCCCAAATCAGGCCCTCAACCTTTATACTGATAGTGCCTATTTAGCCAATTCTATCCCCCTTTTAGAAACAGTTCCCCAAATCAAACATACCTCCACTGCCACTGAGCTTTTTTTGCAATGCCAAAAACTGATTCAACAAAGACATTTGCCCTTTTTTATAGGTCATGTTAGAGCACATTCCAACCTCCCAGGCCCTCTCACCATGGGAAACAAATTGGCTGATGCAGCCACTAAAACAGTGGCCACCATTACCACTGATCCTGTTACACAGGCACAAACTACTCACTCCCTTCATCATATTAATGCTCACACACTTAGGTTTATGTTTCAAATCACTAGAGAACAAGCTAGACAGATAGTTAAACAGTGTCCTTCCTGTGTTCCACTCTTGCCTGTTCCCCATTTGGGAGTTAATCCTCGAGGACTTGTCCCAAATATGCTTTGGCAAATGGATGTTACTCATTTATCAGAATTTGGTAATCTAAAATATGTTCACGTGTCCATAGACACCTACAGTGGGTTTTTGCTTGCCACTTTGCAGACAGGAGAAGCAACCAAACATGTTATTGCTCATTTGCTACATTGTTTTTCAATCCTGAGAATCCCAAAACAGATTAAAACGGACAATGGCCCTGGCTACATCTCCAAGGCTTTCCAAGATTTTTGTACTAGATTACAAATTCAACATATTACAGGCATTCCCTATAACCCTCAAGGCCAAGGAATTGTCGAAAGAGCCCACTTATCTCTAAAAACTTGCCTTGAAAAAATAAAAAAGAGGGAATGGTACCCCACAAGAGGCTCCCCCAGGAATTTACTAAGTCATGCCCTTTTTATCCTTAATCTTTTAAATCTTGATGTCAACAGCAAATCAGCAGCTGACCGTTTTTGGCATTCCGAGTCCCAATCACAATTTGCCATGGTCAAATGGAAGGACCGCCTAGATAATTTCTGGAATGGCCCAGATCCAGTTTTGATCTGGGGTAGAGGTTCAGTCTGTGTTTTTTCTCACAATCATAACTCGGCCAGATGGCTGCCAGAACGGCTGGTTAAACAAGTTGATCATAACCTCTCAGCCAGGGATTCGGTAGATCCCTGAGAATGTCTTTTTCTTTTCTTTTCCACAGGGGTCATGGCAACCAGCATTTTCTTCCTGATTGTTGGTTTGTCTGGTCAACTGCCCAAGGTCCAGTCCGGCTTTGGAGATCCTGGACTCACTCACCAATTGGTGAACAAACAGTACGGAAAACCACGTGATTGCAAGGTGGGACCATTTCTAGTCCTCCTACATCATACATATCTGTTGTAGATTGTGACACCCGTTCAGCTTATTTGTCCTCATCATCTCCCGCTTATAGTTGTGTTGAAAAACCTAAGTTCATAGCCAGCAGTGGTGGTAGCCTTAAGCCATGTCCTTGCAGCACGTTTGCTGAATCTATGCATAACACTTGTTATTCTTCATACCAATTGTGCACTTCTGGAAACCAAACATACTTCACAGCCACCCTGATTAAAAATTATGTGGGGACTTTTGGAGGGGATCTTGCAGGTCCCCCTTCTGCTGTTGGGCTTGCCTCGAATAAGTATGCCCAAGCCTCTTGTACAGGTTCAGTAGGTCAACCTGTTTGTTGGTCCACCACTCCCCTCATTCACATATCTGATGGAGGAGGCCCTCAAGACCAAACTAGAATTCTAAAAGTGGAAACAAAAATTCAAGAAATCATGACATTTTGTTTCCTCGGCTTACCTATCATCCCCTGGCCCTGCCCAAGAACAGGGGTGATTTAGGGCTTGATCCTCAGACTTCCAACCTTCTTTATGCAACTCATAAGTTGCTTAATGCCACCAATCCTGATCTTGCTCAAAATTGTTGGCTCTGTCTGATAGTAGGACAGCCTGTCCCTGTTGCTTTTCCCGCTTTGTCTTTTAATTATTCTGATGGTCATCAGTGTTCATTAACTTTCCCTTTGCAGGTACAACCTTTACAGTTTTATAATGCTACTTGTTTCATTTCTCCTTCAGTTAATAATAGTTTTGAGGTTGATGTTGGGTTTGCTACATTTGCAAATTGTCAGTCATTTATCAACATTTCTACTTCCTTGTGTTCCCATAACAGTTCGGTTTTTGTCTGCAGTAGCAATAAAGCTTATACCCAATTACCCACTAACTGGACAGGGTTATGTGTTTTGGCTCTCCTTCTGCCTGATGTAGATGTTATATCTGGGAGCGAACCTGTCCCTGTCCCTACTTTTGAGCATATAGCTGGAAGATCTAAAGGGGCTGTACAGTTTATTCCTTTACTTGCTGGTTTAGGAATTTCTGCAGCAGTTGCTACTGGAACTGCTGGTCTCACCCATTCTCTATCTCAGTATACAAAATTGTCTACCCAGCTGATTTTGGATGTACAAGCCCTTTCCCAAACTATACAGGACCTCCAAGACCAATTAGATTTCCTGGCAGAAGTAGTCTTACAAAACAGAAGAGTTCTCAATTTACTAACTGCAGAACAAGGGGGTGTTTGTTTAGCCCTACAGGAAAGATGCTGCTTCTATGCCAACAAATCCAGGATAGTTCGAGACCGTATCAAACAACTACAAGACGACTTAGAAAAGAGAAGAAAACAACTGGCAGAAAACCCCCTTTGAACTGGACTTAATGGATTCCTGCCTTATCTCTTACCCTTTTTAGGGCCGCTTGTGGGCTTGCTTCTTTTGCTTCCTTTGGGGCCCTTTTTACTTAATAAAGTCACAGCCCTTGTTAAACAACAAATTGAGGCTATTCAGGCAAGGCCTATACAGGTCCATTACCAACGCCTTGAGATGCAAGAACAAAGTGGTGCCTGTATGCCACCACATTCACCTTAACAAATGGTGCCTCTGTGAGCTGAACTGGATAGCCAAAGACGGGTAAGAATGTAAGTCCCCCGCACCACCCTAAACAAAAGGCTGCCTTTAATGGCAACCCATTTCTATGACGGGTACCATGCTCGGGATGGGTTACCCCAACCTAAGACAGGCACAGTTCCTGAGAGGGTCTCTTGGCTTGAAAAAATAAAAAAGAGGGACCTGTCCAGGGCCAAAGAGCCTAGTCATAGCCTGCACAGGGTCACGAAGCCCTGCCAATAGACCTCAGACACTAAAGATATAAATGCTGTGACCTTTCCGCCCTTTTCTCCTTCTTACTGCTTGCACAGCCCTAGGCGTAGATCACCACTGCTTTGCTTTAGATAGCTGAGAAATGTTCCATTTCCTGGAACGATTTGCCCTGTGATTTTTCCCAGAAAACATCTGCCTACTTCCTTATCTGCTGATTCCCTCCTGCTGTCTATATAAGCTGTGACCTTCTGGCTAATAAACGAGACTTGATCAGAATACTGTCTTGTCTCCATTTCTCACATCTCTTGTCCCATCCAATTCCCACTCCCCCCTCCAGGGTCTGTGTTGAATATCCCACGGGTCGAGACATTCATTCACCTATCTGTGGACACCTGGTTGCTTCTAGCTCTTGGCTATTGTGAATAGTGCCTCTGTGGAAATGTTACAGGAACAGAGGCAGACAGATTGCCAAGAAACCAGGCGTCACTCAGAGGATTGGAGAACTCAAAGATTTATTACTCCAGTGGGCCCAGAGGAATTCACACTCCAAAAAGTCTGAGCCCCCACTCCAGGCTTGCCAAAGGTTATATAGGTTACATTCTTTCTGGGTTGTAGGTTTTGTTTTCTTGGAATCCGCTGGCAGAGGGGCTAAGCTGATACAAAAGGTGGTCAGTGTTACAAAAGCAAAACAAAAAGCAACAATACAGGAGCAAAACAAAAAGCGGAAGTACAGGACTAGGTTTAAGTTTTTCTGGGCTTGTCCATATCAAGCACAGTGTGCAAATATCTCTCCAAGACCCTACTTTCAGTTTTTTGGGGTGTGCACCCAGAAGTAGAATTGCTGATCATGTTCTATGTTTAATTTTTGAGGAGCTGTCATCCTATTTTCTGCAGCGGCTGCACCATTTTACATCCTACCAACAGTGCAGAAGGGTTCCAGTTTCTCCACACCCTTGCCAACACATGTTATTGTTACTTTATTCTTTTATTATAGTCGTCATCCTAATGGGTAAGAGGTGGGGGGTGTAGGCTTTTCATGAAACATGTTCTGAAAGAATTAAAACTCTGAGGCAGCCCTGATGGGGTGCCTACAAGGCAGAGAGGGCAGAGGTATTTTGGCAGTTTGGCTTTGGCGATATTCCCACATTGTTGCTTTTTCCCACAGATTTGTCACCCCTTTTCCCCTGGGTGATGGAGCCGCCATCTCAAAGCCCATCTCTTCTGAGCAGTGAGCAGTACTGAAAAAGGGTTAATGTCCCGGAACCCTCAAGATAGAGGAATTCCTTCCATTTGTGAAGTTAACCACGAATTGGGGTTCTCTTCCTACATTTATTCTCCAGACCAGGTAGTTACAGGAAGAGAACATAGGTGGGGTTTTTGCTAAGTACCATTTAACAAGTTTAACAATAGAAGCTGGTAACATGCAATTAAGTTGATCCACTAACAAAAGCTTGATTTTAGCAAACATTCTCTTCTTACAGCAATTTCCAAGTATCTTTACATATCAATCAGCAACCTTTCTGTCTTTGAGCCAGCAACCTTGCTGTGTTACAATTCTTTATTTTACAACAGAGAATTTATAGCCTGAGGAAAATTTCCTGTCCTTTGTAAGGTCAATATTTGAAGCTGTGAGGCTTTGGAAAACCAGGCCCTGTGAAGTACATTTGCTTTATGCAAATGTACACACATTGCCCTTGTCTTGTTGGTGGGTGGTCCAGCGACCTCCTGTCTTCCTATGTGGCCCTGCTGGGAGCCCTCTCCATCTTCTTTATGTGTCTGAGGTGGCTAATGGGGGACAGTGTGGTGTTCCCAAGTGGCCTGTCATCAGCTTGTCTGGATTCAAGCCCCCATAGCCTCAGTTTCTCAGCTTAGATGGTTGGAAGGCCCATTCCTCTGACCAGGCAGCAGTGTACTCTCTAAGCTGCTGTGTGCTGCATCTTCAGGCCCCCCGGCATTCTGAGCAGAGACATGCTCCTGCCACATTTACCTGCTGCTCGCACTTGTACCTGCAGCGCACCAGCCTGGCCCCGCCCTGCTGTGCCCCACCTGTGCACCCCAACAGCCACCAGCTCCCCCCAGGCCTCCCAAGGCACCCACCCACCTTGCTCCCACCTCCCTGCACCTGCCTGCCTTGCTATGCCCTCCCACTCTCCCCACCTCTCACCCACACCCCCCGCACCTGCAGCCCAGCTCCTGACCTGCCCCCTGCTCTCTCCTCTTCACTCTCGCACCCCCCCTTTCCTGCACACACTTGTGGGCTGTGCTCCCTCCTATCCCCCTGTGAAAGCTGCAGGTAGAGGCTGCACCTTAGACTGACCTCCGGGAGCAGCATGTCACAGGATCCCTCTGTGTGGACGCCCACAGCACCATTGAGTATGAGCCCCACCTGCCCCCTCAGTTGGGGTGCAGCATGCCTATGGCACTGTGGCTGGAGGTGGTACCCCTAGCTTACTCCCTGAGTTCTTTTCTTCTCTGCCCCTCTTGAACACAAGATGAAAAGGCTGAGTTTAAACCACTGTTAAGATTTTTTTAAATTACCATTTAAAAATTACCAAATAATGTGGAAATGGGAGAATAAGGTGCTTAGGGTGCAAAAGCTGTAGCGGGTACAAAAGCAACAGAATCATACTCCTCATAATTTACATATATTAGATGTCTTTCCATCCAGAAACAGTGCATGTCTCTTTATTTAGGAAGATCTTTCTTTCTGGCCTTCAGGAAAGTTTTATAATTTCTTGTATGTAGGTTTTGGATGTTTTGGTGGAGTTTTATCTCTATCAAGTTCCTCCTTAGTATTCTATATAAAGATCCAGTATCAAATGTATTACTAATATTGCTAACAAAACTTTTCAACAGTAAGCAGCAGAATTAGCCCCATTGCTGTAATATGTTTTTTGCTTTTTTTTTTTTTAGTGGATCCGAACACTTGACCTTGGTGTTATAACAAGGTGCTCTAACCAACTGAGCAAACTGGCCAGTCCTCATTTTTAAAAATAATTTCTCCTTTGCCTTTTGCACTAATCCTCAGTATGTGTACATTTTTTCGTTTTGCTCTTAATCATAGCACTGTACTTTCTGAAAGAATTTAATATAACTGCACATCGTGCCATGTCTGAGCATTCTGGGTCTGGTTAGATGATAGTTCCTCCCGTTAGAAGTTGTGCAGAGGAGTCTGAATTTAGTTTCTCTTCCTAGCTAGTGCTGCTTCTTTCCCCCTGGCTGTCTTTGCCTTAGGCACTCTAAAAATAGATTCATCAGCGGTTACTGGAGGCTGTGGAGAGGGATCCTGGCCACTGAGCTGGTCCCTGGCTGCAGCTTCAGCAGCAGTGTTTGGTGTCCAGCCCTGCACTGGGGCTGGACGTCAGCTGCCTTCCCTGATGTCTGTTTCCATAGAGAGGTGACCAGTCAGAGGTTCATTCATTGCGGGCTGTGAGAAACGAGGTCCACGAGGTGTCCTGAGCTGTATGGGAACAGGTAACGCTCTGATTGCTCGCCCTGCAGCCGTCCTTGTGGGATGCTGGGGCGGGCTAGGTAGGGCTGTCCTCCTTTGTTCCTCTCTTTTCTTTAATGAATCTGTTCCTTCTTTCCATCAGAAAACTCAGGAGATACATCCATGTAGTAGCCTCAGGGGAAGTATATTTCATTTTCCACGGATTCTGAGAAAATATCGCCACATCTCCTTAGGTTGAACCTGAATCTGTTTAGAAAAAAGCGGAAGAAATAACCTGGCAACATTTTCTACTGTACACGCCAGCCATGTACTGGCATTTGTGAAGTCCAGGGAGGGGAGGAGGGGAGAAAGGGGAGCCCGCTGTTAGTCATTTAATATTTGTCGCTAGTCATTTGCAGAATCAAAGGACATTTTTCCTTTCGGGAGATCAGGCATGGTCTGGCATTTTTCTTTCTCTCTTTCTCCCTTCCTTCTTCCCCAAGTTTGATGCTCTCCTCTAGTATTTCAGATTAAGAGATTTTTGAATGTTTACCTGTTAAATGGGAACACTGTGAACTAGAACTCTGAGTGACATGTATCAGTGGAATGTGTTTACATATTGATGTCCTGTTGCGAATGGCAGAAATTACACGATTTCTCAGGTAAGTATTTGAGGACAGAATGTATCTTACTTCTGGCTCTAAGATTTAGTCACGTAATTGTTATTAACATATGTGCACTGCACAGTTAACTGCCTCTGTAGGATTGTTGCTGCAAAGTACTAAGTTGAGTTGGAGAACATGGGGACCAGGGTACTTGGTTGTTAAGTCACGGTTTGGATAGTAAAGTGCAAATGTTAATGATATTTTATATATCTTTTGGGGGCTTAGTTTTAATTCATAGTTTTAGCATTCAAACAACGTAGAAGCACATGGAAAGCGACTCTTTCTTCCAGCTAACCCTGTTCCCCTTCCAGTGGGTTACTTGATGACAGTTTAATACAGTATTTATGAGTCACCCAGATAGTTTCCTTTGCATTGTGTGTTTGTAGAGTATCTTAGTTGCTTTTAAGATGTAATTGGCTTATACCATCGATTTTTCTGTGATTTGCTTTATTTTATATATGGAGGAAGTCTTTCAGCGGAGTGCTATGTCCTTTATCTAAATCACAGAACTCAGTGGTAGGTTTATATTCTACTGTGTCCTCATTTAAGTAAAAAGAAGACTTTGGAGGGGTGGGTGCTTCCAGTGGGAGAGTTCCTTTCCTTTAAACTGTTGTTCTTACCGATTTCTTGAATGGGAGTTGTGAAGGTTAGTTCTAGATGTCAACTTGGTTAGATGAAGGAATGCTGGGAAACCTGGTAAAGCTATCTTCTCAGATGTGTCCATGAGGGTGTTTCCAGCAGAGATCAGTATGAGAGTCTGAGTGCCTGGGTGGGAAAGACCCACCCTCAATGTGTGTGGGAACCATCCGATCCACTCCCACTCGGGGTCAGGAAACAGCAAAAAACAGAGGGAAGAGGTGAGGCTCTCTCTCTGGATCGGCCGGAGCTGGGATACACTCCTGTCTCCTGTCCGTGGACACCAGAGCTTGAGACTCTTCGGCTTTGGGGTTCCAGGACTTACACCACAGACACCATCAGCTTCCCTGGTTTTGAGGCCTTTGGACTTGGACTGAGCCATGCGACCGGCATCCAGTTTATAGACAGCCTGTCGTGGGATTTTTCTTCATTGCCACATGAGCTGATAAATCCCTCTCATATAATTATAAAATATTCTATTGATTCTGTCTCTATGGAGAACCCTGATTAATACAGATTTTGGTACCAGGAGTGGTCCTAGAGAAACAGAATCTTAAAGATTTGTATTTCTGTGCTATTATTTGTAAGGTTTCTTTTTTCATTTCTGATCATATTTATTTGAGCCTTCTCTCTTTTTTTCAGTTAGGGTAGCTAAAGATTTGTTCATTTTGTTTATCTTCTCAGAATATCAACTTTTGATTTTACTGATTTTATTCATTGATTTTATGTTCCCTAGTTCATTTATTTCTGCTGTGATCCTTATTTTTTATCTTCTTCTACTAATTACGTGCTTAGTTTGTTTTTGATTATTTAGTTTCTTGAGGTGCAATGTTTACGTTGTTTATTTGAGACTTTTCTTCTTTTCTGAGGTAGGTGTGTATTGCTATAAACTTCCCTCTTAGAACGGCTTTTGCTGTATCCTATAGATTTTGGTATAATGTGTTTTTATTTTCATTTGTCTCCAAATTTTTAACATTTTCTTTTTAATCTCTTTACGGACCCATTCGTAGTTTCCCGGTGGGCTGCATTCCCCGCCATTTCCGGGCGCCCGGGCTTTCTGAGGCTGCAGTCCCTGGGCGAGCCCGCTTGCGATGTCTTTTGGCCCAGCCGGCCGCCATCCTGCCTTTTCTGGCTGCGTGTGTACACTGGGGCTGGAGCGCCGGAAGACGCTGGTGAGTGAGATGTGAAGAGCACGTGCTGGCCACGGGACCGCAGGGCAGGGCCGTGCAGTGATGTTTGGGAGCCGGTGCCTGACTCCCACACGGCCCTTCTGCCGTGGGCACCAGAGACCAAGAGCGAGCACCCAGGCCCAGGTGAGGCGGTGGGGGCGAAATGGGGTCGGAGGCGAGGGGCGCGCCCGGGCGGAGTGTCACCCTGGGACCCGAATTCACAGGTGCCGAGTGCGCAGTGTTTCAGGGCCGATCCTTGGGCACTTGCGCCCCTCTGCCTCGCCGCATATCCCTGGAGTGCTCTGCAGGTCCCCCGTCGGTGGGCGCCGGACTTTCTACCCAGGTTTCTACACCTGGAGGATCGCGCTGCCCCAGGCCCCGCTTGCAGGCTGTCATGGACAGTCTTCCACAGCTCTAGAGCTGGGGACTCCGGGCCTGGATGCTTCCCCTCTGCCCTTTCTGCCCCGTGTGCACGTTGTGAAAAGGAACCTCCTGGGGGCTGGGGACAGCCCCAAAGGAGCTTCCTGGAGAGCGTGATCTGTGCCGGCTCCTGCAGAAACTCTCCAGAAGCCTCCTGTTGATCCTAGATTCAAGTCTCACTCCTCCCAGGTCTTGGAAGCTTTATCTGCGGTGTCCAGGAGGCTGGCCACTAGCTAGGTGTGGCTATTTAAATCGACCTTACAATGAAAGATTCCATTCCTCAGTCCCAATAGCCACATCTCAAGCTGTCAGTAGCCAGGTGTGGCCTTGTGCTGCTGTGTTGGATGGCTGGATGGGAAATCTCGCGGTCATCACAAAAATGTCTGTGGGCCAGTCTGCTGTAGAAGATTGGTATGGCCACTGCTTCTCCATCCCCTCCTCCTGCCAGATGCCATTCCAGCCACACCTGGCGCACTTTCCTCCCCAACCTGCAGGCTTTCCTGTCCTCTTCTTAGTTCCTGGCCTAGGCGTTATCTGGCCATCCTCCCGCAGGTCTGAGCTTACTGTCACTCGCTCACCTTCTGACCACACTCTCCAATATTTCCTGTCTCAGCGTCCCTCTCCTTTCCTTCGCAGCACTTCTTGTTTTGTCATTGCTACTTATCTGCAGGTTTTCCATTTTATTTTTGGAGTCTATGAAGCAGAGATTGGCATTTATTGCTTACTGTACCCCCAGTGTGGGTGCAGTATATTAGGGTGAAAGATCCAGATGGAATCTGTTACTACTGGAGTTCTTTGGCTGATGAAAATGGTACTGTATGTGGTTTAATCTCATAGCTCATTGTTGGTCCTCAGTAGAAATCTGGTGCAGCAAACGTGTGGACACAGGGCAGCTCAGGATCAGGAGCGCAGTCATGATTGCAGATGGCTGCGGGAGACAGGCAAATCCGAGAAGCCTTTCTGGAGGAGGCCGAGCATTACCTGGGTCACCTCTATCCCTCTCCTGCTCTGCTGGCTTTGGTCCGCCCATATTCAATAGCACGTGGCTAATAATTTTGGATATTTTTACTAAATTAATTGTTCTGTTTTTCTACTTTTTAATTCATTACTTTTTGCTAGCAATTCCTTCTACTTTTGTCTGTTTATCTTATCACTCTTTTTCTAAATGTTTGATGTATATTCTTGACTCATTTGTTCACATTCTTTTTAAAAAAGCCTTTCGTATTTAAGGTATGATAGCTTGAGTTCTGATAGAACAAATTTCCTTATCATTGCTTTCTAGAAGTTCTGCGTTTTGGGTATGTATTTTCTTCTCATTTTAGGAATTGTTTAGGAGGAAGTTTTAAAATTTCTAAGTAGACGGTGTTTTGATGTTTTTGGTTTTGTTGTTATTCTACATTGGGTGGCATTTTAGTGAGAGAATACTGATTCTTCTCTTTTGAACTTTTGGGTTTCAGGAAGTGTTCATGTGGCCCTAGTATGGAGTCAGTTTTCATCAATTCCATTGGGGCTTGAAAAGGTTGAGTTTCTGTTTTGAGTTTACAGAGGTTTGATTTGTATGTCAATGAATTTTGCCACCTTAATTGTCTTATTTAGGTCACTTATCCCTTTTACTTAGTTTTTGTCCTCTTGCTCTGTTGTGGACAAGAGAAGTGAATTAGTGTCTACCACTGTGGCATTTCTGTTCATTTCCCCTTGTGGCTGCAGGGAATGTGGGCTGCAATGCTATCTGGTATATAGCTATTTCTGACTGTTGTATTTTTATTCTGAAGGGTACCTGTTAGTATCAAGGTGCCCTTGTTTGTCTTATTTTTCCCTCTCTGACTGTAAGATCATGACTAGTGCTTTCTTGAGTTTGTATTTACTTGGCGCACCTTTATCCATTCTTTTATTTTTAACCCTCTGGATTACTTTGTGTCTCTTATATGCCAGATCAAGTTGGATTTTGCTTTGTGATTTAATCTGAAAATCGTTTTTTTTTCCTCTACATAAGTTCATCTAATTTGCATTTATTGATAGGTCAAACATATTTGCTCATACTTTTGTGGTGTGTGTGTGTTTTTATTATTTTTTGTCTTTTATTATGTTGTCATTTGTTTTTTTCTTTTTAGTTTTTACAGTTCTTCTGATATTTGGGAGAGTCTGTACCTTTGTCATTATGAAATGTTGTAATGACATCTCATATAATGTCATATGATGCTTGTAGCACTGTATGTCTATGGGGATTATTTATTAAGTCGCTTGTGTGATGAGCAGAATGATGTCCTTCCCCTGACCCTGCCCATACCCCAGGTAGCCCTACTGTACCCTGGCACCTATGACCATGTCATGTTACGTGGCAGAAAGGACTTGGCAGATGTAGATTGACTAGCCTGGATTACCTGGGTGGGCTCAGTGTAGTTATCTAAGCCTTGAAAAGGAGAGAACTTTGTCCAGTGAGAAGTGAGAGAGGTGCGGTGAAGGCGACCTCAGTGAGGTCCCAATTGAAGGACTGCAGCAGGAGGGTCTAAGAACTGAGGGTGACACCCCCCCCCCAACAGCAAGGAAACAGGCACGTCAGTCCTACAGTCACAAGAACCTGGACTCTTCCCGCAACCCGAGTTATTTTTCCAGCATCTCCAGGAAGGAACACAGCCCAACTTCTGACTCATAGTAACTGTGATAGAACTAATTTGTGTGTTTTGAGCTGCTGAATTTGTGTTAATTTGTTATAGCGGCAATAGGAAACTAGTACACCTTCCATGAGTAATTATAAAATTAACATGTTTTGTTTTCTTCCTCCCATCAACCAGTTTTAGTCAATAATAATAACTTTCTTAATGTTTGCCTTTCTACTCTGAAATGTACTTGTATTTCTGATATCAAAATGTGAGCTTTAAATGATATCCTTTGACTCCGGGTCTTGTTGATGAGGTGGTGAGCCAATTCTATCTTTTGCCTTCTTTTCTCTTTTGCCCCCCCAGTTTGTGTTAGCTGAGTCATTATTACTCCACAGTTGTGGCATTCTATTATCAGCTCCTGGTGTTTTTCATATGCTTTCCTGATGAGTGATGTTGAGTGGTTTTTATGTACATTGGTTGGACGTTCGTATGTCTCTTTTTGAGAACCACACTGCTATAGTGGGAATGTGTCTCTTCCAAAATTTGGGTGTTGCAACTTAAAGGTTCATGGGATAGTGTTAAGGTGTGGGCCTTTCTAAAGCATTTCTGTCTTGTTAGGCTGCCTCTTTCCTAGATAAAGCAGGATAATGTTGGGGCTTTTGTTGTCTGTGCCCATTGGCATTTCTGGGTTGCTCGCTTCTTCATCTCCATGTCTGAGATAGAGGAGGCAAAAAGAATACCTAGAGAACTTGCTGCCGTGTGGTTTTTCAGTCCCGAGGTCCCTAGGAGTCTTTGTTTTTCTCTCCACCTTTCAGAGACATCTTATGTTTGTTTTAGATGTCATGTCTAGACTTTTTACATGTCCTGAATGGAAGGAATAGAGAAAAAAACTACTCTGTCTTCCCAGAAGCAGAAGTCTGTTCTTTTTTTAATATCTTTATTTTCTTAACTTTTTTTTTTTTAACAGACTTTTGAAAGTTTCATTCAGGCATACCTATGCTCTATATTAATATCCTTTACTTTCGTCGTTGATAACTTCTTAGGAAGTGAGACGATTACAGCATAGGATTTACCTTCTCTTTTTGTAGATTCTTTTTTTTTTTTAATGTTCAGCTCTTTGACCTTTTTGGAATTTTCCATACTTGCAGAAGTAAGAAAAAAAGTGCAACTTATATATTGTGTTTGTTATTTCTCTTTGTCTATGTGGACCAATAACACTAGTTAAATTTTGCTTTCTTTCCCTATTGTCATACAGCTTCTTATTATACAGCGTCTTTGTACCTCTGTACCTCATTATGTGTTCCACCCCGTGATCCATTATGGGTTTAATAAAAAATGTGTCGGCAGTGGTGTTGGTAGGTCTGACATCATATCCTTTAAGAAGCAATAGCTCCTCTGTGGTGTCCTATAGAAATTGTCTGCCATTTCTTCTAACTAAATCTTGCCATCAGTTTGTTAAGCTCCATGATATTTTTCAAGTAGATTCTGCTTGGCATTTGCCGTCTTGATTTTCTCCTCTCAAATCTCCTCTCTTCCTATTGTTCTCCATCTCAGTAAATAACCCCGCTGTCCTCCTGGCTGTTTGAGTGCAGCAGTATGGGTACGTCCTTGGTTCTGTAATTCACACCCACATCCAGCTCAGCAGCACAGTCTGTTGCAGGGACAGTCAGAACCTGTTCCGACCTCCTGTCCTCACCACCACTTGCAGGAAGGCCACCACCATCCCTCTCCTGGATTACCAAGGAAGACTCCACATTGGTCTCCCTGCTTCCATTCTTCAGCAGTGGCCACAATGACCCTTTAAAACTCTTCATCTGGTTGTGACACTCCTTTGCTCAAAATCCTTCCATGGCTCCTCTTTGCTTTCAGAAAATGCCCAAAGTCTTTCTCCCATGGCCACAGGCTCTGCATGTTCCGGTGTTTTCTTCTCTCCTTCTATCCTCATTTTCTAGCATGTCGTCCTTCACTCCCCAAGCTCCAGCCAGAGTGGCCTCCTTGCACAGGTGCTCCCAAGGCTGAGCTCGTTCTTTTCCTCCCTCTTCTGGAAAGTTCTTCCACCATGTTTCACTCCTTTATTTCATTCAGAGTTTTGTTCAAATGTCACTCATCAAAGAGGCTTTCCCTGGCCACATTGATGCAAAATATCAATCCAAAGGGTTCCCTCACTCCTCTCTGCTTTTCTTTGCGTGCTCGTCACCACCTGCTCCTGTGTGTTTCTTGGTTGATTCACTTATGTTCTGTTTCCTACCACTAGACTGCAGCCTCCAGTACTGAGTTTTGTTTAATCCACAGCTGTCTTCCTAGTGCCTGATATGGTTCCTAGCACATACTAGGGTCTCAACAAGTATATATTAAGTGAAAAAAGTTATTAGATAAGGCTAATTTTTTTTTGTTTACAGTTTTTCCCTATCATAAATAACAAAAATAAATATTCCTGGTACACAAAGCTTTTCTTCAATTTCCTAATCATATAGCATGCCACCAACCAAAGAGAGTTTTTCCTTATGTTATTTGTAGGTGTTCTTTTTTATTGATTCATAGTTACATCCTGTCATGAATCCCTCCTTGTGCTGAGGGGCTCTTTTTCCGGACTGTCATTTATGAGATCATGTACAGATCCCTTTGGAGTTCAAGCTGTTCTTAAACGTTTGTCACATGTTTATAGACAACTTCTTATTTATTTCCACATCCATCTGGTTCAGCTCTTTCATTGGGTCCTTGATCTCCCTATTTACAAATTGCACTCTCTGGTCTCTTGTCTCTTGGGAGGGGCTTCTCCCTGTGGCTTCGTGTGCGGAAGACAGCATGATTATGAGACTAACTCACTAACTCCCACTTGCCCAAGGAAGAGGTGGGTCTTCAGAGATGGGCTTTCAGGGCCTTTTACAGTGTGGCTCCTTCCCATCTGATCGGCCCTCCCCCTCCTCTGTACCCTGCACTCTTGGTGTCCAGACCAGTCCTACCACCTTCCTCAGGGTGCCCAGCCTTTCCTCAAACCTCAGTGTGTGCTTCATTCCCCTGGTAATGGAACAATCCACATCCAGCAATGTTAATGCCACCTCGTCCACAAAGTCTTCTTGGGTCTTCTAATCTGAATTAACCTCCCCCCTCCACTTGGAATCTCCTTTTGTAAAAATAGCATTCATCACGTTCTATCGTGTATTATAATTATCTGGGGTCTTGTCTGTGATCTTCTGTACCAGATAAAAAGCTCTCTGAAGACAAGGCCCATTCATGATTCAACTGGGAATCCCTCAGAGCTTTGCACACTGAAGCTACTCAGGAAATATCCAATTAAAGGTTTAACTTTGTGTCTGTTCCTTTTCCAAGTCCATCATGGATGGACTGAACTCATTGTGTTTTTCTTTTTCTTTGTAAGTGGCCAAGCCATTTGGAAAAACTAAATGCCATGTAAGTTCTCCTTTGGAATAATCCCAACAATTATTTAATGTTTCATTTATATTTTCCTTTTTAAAAAATTATTTTACTATTATAAGTCCTTTATAAACCTAAGTGTAGAGTTTTTAAAAATCTGTATATTCATAGCTGTGTTATGTTTGGTGGGGTGATTGTTAAATGCACCTTTCAGTCCCAGCATATCACTAAATGTTAAGACAAATCTATATACATATGTTAATAAGTTCTTGATGTAGATCAGTTATTTCTATTTTACTAATTGAATTCTATTTGTTTTATGTATTGTTTGCTTATTTTTATGTGTATTATTTATTTACACAATGCTATTCTATTTTTAGAGATCAATTCTATTATTCAGTCTTTGTTCACTTGAGTTATCCTGTAGTGATAGCAATTTTATGATGTTTCTGATTACAGTGGTGTTTCTTACTATTTTCTCTCTGTTTCTATCTGGCTGTCTATTGTTTGTTGCAATGTGATGTGAAGTGCCTAAAAGCAGTATTTTAAGCTTGTATGATCCTGTTTGTTTTTCTTAATGCTTAAAAATCAGTTTAATGACTTTCATGAATATTCCCCTTTCTTCCCCAGCCAGAAAGGTATGACTTACTTTACACCATTCTTTTACTTTAAATCCAGTGTTTCCAGAGCGTGCTTTGAGAATGACCAACCCCGAACCTAGTGCTGGCTCAGAACAGCCACACTCTCTGCCGGGTGCTCACCAGGCACCCACAGGCACTCGTCTTGTTCTTAACATGGGCTTTTTGACACTCCAATAAATGTCATTTGTCTTCAAGTCCTTTTAAAATGTAGAGCTTTATTAGATCATTTGTGTTTGTCTTCACTTTGAGACCTAATTTTCCCTTTCCCTTCTGGTTGAGCTACTTGTTAATTAGAACTTTTTTTTTTTTTTTTTTTGGAAACTTATTTTCTATGCTTTTGTTGGTGGTGGTAGTGTTTTTCTCTGATTCATGTTTTTACATTGTTGCTCTCTTGGGGATCCTGCTATCTGGAAGCTTCTTGTGTTGTTTCTCTCTTCCCAAAATTTGACAAATAGATTGTTTTAGGTATAACGAGAAAATATAGTGAATTGATTGTGTTGTACTTAGTTACACACAGATGTTTAGCATTTAAGTTCCATTAATTTCAACACTTGTGTGCAGAGAGAAATTAAAATAAATTCACTCTATTAGAGGGATGGCTTTACTGTATATTTTGTATGAGACCTTTAGTCCCATTCCCCTTCCCACTAAGTGAATTTTTATTGCAATCAAAATAGAATACTAAATTTTTCAAGCATCCTTCCTCATACTTTTATATGCTAGCAATAAAAATTGAATGACACAAGGTACAATGCCCAACACCATAAACAGAAGTTAGCAGGAAATAAATACGCAGAACATACTAAACCAGGAGTAGGTACACTCCTGGGGGTGCCAAATACAGCCTGCAGCTAAGAATGGTTTTACACTTTTAAATGGTTAAAACCAAATCAAAAGAAGACTGTTTTGGAACATGTAAAATTGTATGAAATTCTAGTTTCCATGTCCATGAATAAAGTTTCACTGGAACACAGCCACACTCATTCATTTCTGTGTTATCTGTGGCTGCTTCTGCACTACAATGGCAGAGTAAATGTGGCCTGCAAGCTGAAAAGGTTTACTCCCCAGCCCTTTTGGAAAAAAAGTTGGCTGACCTCTGGACTACACACTAGGCTGTACCTGCTGTAAATAGTTCATGTTCAGCCTTGTAGAAATCATCAAAATATTCATTTGACTTTTTTCCTGATAACTGATATATTTGTCAATACTAATACATTTTTTCCACAATAACAGATACATTTTTCAATAATATTAGGTGGGATGATGATCCTGGTAAGCAAATTCCATCTGTCCATTTCCCCTTTAAGAAATACTTGGGGGAAAAAGAGCCGTAAACGCATGGACATTTGTAGTTATTGATTTATTTCTTTTATTCTGTGAACAGTGAAATTTATGAAGCTTTTTTTGTTTGCTGTCACTAACTACTTTGCTGATGAGTTTTACTCTGCTGCTGGTGAAAGTGTAGCCACCTACACACCAAACCCTTTGCGCAGCTTCTATGCTTGTATTCACCAAGGGCAGAGTCAGTAGTGATTGCTGTCCTATCTCAAGAAAGTGTCCTCTGATCATTGATAAAAGAAAGGAAAGGAAATTTAAAAACAGATAAATGCAGGAGTTCTTCAGCAAGTGTTTCCAGCTTTGTCACTTTTTTTTTCTGATTCTGCTAATACCATATCTTCCTCCTCTCACTTCCTCCGTGCCTCCTCCACCCTCTGTCTCGGGGTCCCCTCTTCCTACCTGTGTCCTGTGTGTATATTGTTGCATTCTATTTGCTGATCTATCGGGGGTTATTTCCTGCTGCTCAGGGTCCCAGCAGGATCAGCCACACTGCCTGAGTGTGGTGGCACTGGCCTCTACCACGTGTTTGATCCATCTCCGTTCCTTCCTTTCCCCCATCTACCTGGCTTCCTAACCTCCACTTTTAGGAAAAAGCATGTATTTTCAACATGCTGACCCACATGGGAGCACTGGTCAGTGAATGGAAAGAAAATAGCAGGAGGAGGAAATGGGAGCCTCCAGAACAGGCATCACCTCCCCTTTTCCAGCGTGCCTCCAGTGGGTTCTAGGGCTTCTGTGCATTTCTTTAAATCTGTCATGGGGGAGCAGAAAGCTCTTACCCCCAAATGTGGTGCTTTGACAGGCTGGAATAAAGAAGCAGCCTCAAGGTCTCTCTGACCCTCTCTTCCCCTCTCCCGTTCCTCAATCCTCTGTCTCTCTCCAAAGCATAGGATGAAGCCCTTCCCATCTGCCTAAAATTTGGACCTACCAAGAAGAAGACAATTAACTCTGGTCCTTTCCCTGAGTTTTTATTAACTCATATCACAGGAATAGGAACTAGAGTCTGTCAACACACCTGAACAGACTTTTGTCACAGACCATTGTCTTCTATTGTGTTCCCATTCAGTATTTTGGATAGAATCATTTACCAGTCATTGCTCTGCTCTGTGAGCCAAAGAGACTTTTTCCCAGGCGGTTGTATGTTCTCCAGCCATTGAGTCTCCTTAAGAATCATTTACTCCTACACCCCATCTCCCCTTTCCCTATGGATGGGGGGATATAAGCTTTATACTCCATGGGAAAGTGGGAAATTACTCTCTTGTGATTCCCCAGTGCATCACCCCCTCCCAGCACATTAAAGTAATAAAATGTCTTATGCCTTTTCTTCATATTAATCTGTTAGTTGATTTTCCAGAGAACCTTTTGGGTGTTGAAGGGCGAGTGTTCCCTTGGCCCCTACACTGTTTTCTCTTGCTTTTTTATGTAGAAGAGGGAGAGGCAACTATAATCTGGGGGCACTTGTGACACTGCAGGCACAGTGTCATTATACTTCTTAACCTGGCAGGTGCATTTGGCCTATTTCACAGGTGAGTCAGTTCGGCCTGGGCGTGTTACTAACCTATCCACACTCAAAGGCAGAGAGTGGGAGAGCTGGGTTTCAAGCTGGGGAGGCAGTCCTCAGGTGGTGGCCTCGAAGTTCCTTGGCAAGAAACTTTCAGGTTGCGGCTGCGTTCCTGAAAGGAGGTGATTCCACTTGGATCCCAGGAAACCAGAGCGGCTACTGTTGGCATGCCCTCAGCATAAAGGAGAAGTCGTGTGTAGAAGCTGGAGTTAGCATGAGGGGACAGAGGTGTGGCTGTCAGGTGACTTTTTTACTTACCTGTTAGCAGCAAAGTCAGCTGGCCAGCAGAGGGCATGGGTAAAGAGCACTGGAGCTGTTGGCTACCTTTGTTCCCTGCCAATTAGTGGAGAGTGCTGTAGTGTGAAGAATGAGATAATCAAAGCTGGAGAGGTGATCGGAATACCCAGTATACAGATGTTCACTTTATTATTTAGAGATTAGTTCTTTAAATCTCTTCAAATTATTATAAGTATGTTGCTTTGGCTCACAAAGTGTTTGATTATAAAGATAAAGAAGTTATAACAAAGTGCTATGACGTTAGTCCTGTTTGTAGGCTCTTAAGGATTTACTTATTAAAACTTCTGTGATTTTAAGTTTCTAAGGACTTACTCTTTCATTTTAATATTTTCTTCACATAACTCAGATAAACTTCTGTCTTCACTTCGTGCTGCTGTAACAGAATACCAAAGGCTGGGTAGTTTATAAAGAACAGACATTTATTTTCTCACAGTTCTGGAGGCTGGGAAGTCCAAGACCAGGGTGCTGGCACTTGTGGTCTGGTGAAGGCTTTCTTGCTGCATCCTCACATGGCAGACTGCAGAGGGCCGAGTGAGAGAGGAAGAGCAAGCTAACCCAAGAATGCTGCGAGACGCCTCTTTTGTAAGGGCCTTAATCCCATTAATGAGGAAGGAGCCCTCATGGCCTCGTCACCTCTTAAAGGCCCCACCTCTCAATACCACCACATTGACACACTGGAATTTTGGAGGGAACGCATTCCCATCATGGCATTCTCCTGTTCTGCCTTAATTATAGAATGTATTGATGGCTTCAGGATGACTCACTGCTGCCTTGTAAATAAGGGCTCTGCCTACGTAAGCCCTGTCAAGTGACCTTAGCGTGTGAAGTCACTTTGCACTTTGCCCCCATGTGCTGGCCCCACCCACATTTCCCTCCTTTTCCTGCTACAATCGTCCCCTAACATGTTCTCCTTTAAAGCCACACTGGGCACCACCATTAATTAGGAGATGGATGTTTTCCTCCACTTCTTCACTTTGTAGAAGACTCCTCATGCCTCTGCGTGTTTCATGCCTGTCTGTCCTTTAAGCCCTCCCCAGATACCGGCTCCTCCAAATGTCTTCCTCAGCTCATTCCCTCCTCCTCTATTCCCATAACAACTGATTGGAGCTTGACCGCACTTTGCCTTGTATTAGAGTAAGTCATAAACACATCTGTTTCTTCACTTGATGGGGACTCTTTGAGATTGGCAGTCATGTTTGTCTCTCTCGTGTTATATTTCTAATGTTGCATCTTGATGAATTGAGTTGGCTGTGTCTGAAGGAGCAAATATCTCAAAAATTAAGCATATTCAGTATTCCAAATAAGAGAATCTGAAATCAAACATACAGAAGTTATAAACTTTTCTGAATGCCAGAGATGCCAGTACTAATCCAAAAATTGGCTTGTGACCAACCACCTTGGTGAGACCCCAGATCTCTTTGAGCCTCAGTTTCCAATTACAAATTTTACAAAAGGGTTATGTTTTTTATGAGGATGAAATGAAATGAGATGTTATGTCTGAAAGTGTGTTGAAAATCAGGAAACCACTAAATTGTTTCAAATATAAAATTGCATTGTGTTATTCCATTTCCACAGCCCCAATATTTAAGAAAAAAATTAATAGTGACTTAGAAAAGTAAACACGCTACTATGCAGATAATGTGTTCCTATAGCATTCTAATTCTGGTTTAAAGTTAAATTTGTGCCTACATGTACTTTGTGAATAGTTCTAGGGGAATCATCTGAGCCATGTTATGTAACCAATTGTAGTGACCTGGGAGAATTTGAAATAGGACCCAGTGGTTCTGTCAGAGAGAACCAGTTCTCCCTCTCTGTAATTCCAGCATTGTAATCCACATGTTGTGTTTTTATTCTTTTCTCAGCAGGCTTCCATCTCTGTCACAAGTTGCCCACAATAATGCCTGAAAGCTGACTTCTTATAATGGTTGGACTTCGACTAGGAGGGATTATTTTTGGTGTCAATGAAAAGCTGCCCCCACCATGAAGACTGATGTGTTTTTCCTGTATCTCCTGCTGCCCATTGTGCTTGATGCCAGCTATTTCATGCCCACTCGCCTATTCTTTGAGAACATTAGCACCATTTTCTGGTATGCTGTGGTAGGGGCACTTAGGAATTCTATTGGCATTGGGGTGTCTTCGTTTGGTATCTGCCAGATCGAAGCATTTGGTCTCAGTGACATCACTTTGCTCTATAATCTGCTCTTCAGCAGTTTAATTTCCACTGTGGATCCTGTGGCTGTGCTAGCCGTCTTGGAGAACATTCATGTCAATGAGCAGGTGTCCATCCTGGTCTTCGGAGATGCAGTGACAGTGGTGAGTAACACGTGCCTGCTGCATCACTCCGGCCCATTGCCCATCTGCACTGGCTCTGACGGTGACAGCTGGGGTGACTCCTGCAAGGAGGGTGGCTTCATGGTCAGTAGGTAGGCGCCCCCACTCAGAAGGACCCCTCACTTGGTTTAATGCTCTGATGGCCTGCCTTGAAATTCTTAATACCTTTTTTGATTAACTATTTATTTTTGATTTATTATTATACAACTGGCTGTTTGTTTTCATTTTGCACTGGGCCCCGCAAAGTATGTAGCTGGTCTCTTTTTATAAGGCCCCGTTTGTACAAGAGGAGCATAAAAGTGACTGTGGCCTTTGTACCTCCAAGGATTTATCATTTTGACATTTTCAAAAGTGAAGGTCTTTGGTTATAATTTAAAGGACTTCATGCCCCAGGATTCTTTGTGAGAAGAAATGCTGTCATTGTATGAGGGTACTTCAAAAAGTTCATGGAAAGGTGTATATATGCACATTATCTTTTTTGTGTGTGTGGGTTGCGGGGAGGGGGCAACTGGCCGATGTAGGGATCCAAACCTTTGACTTGGTGTTACAACTTGGGCTCCAACCAGTGTTTCATCTTTTAATTCTATTTAAAATATCCACATATCCACAAACTTTTTGAACTACTCTCATGCCATGTGTATAGAACACGTGAAACAATAACACCTACTAAGTGTGGTTCTCCAGCTGGGAATGGTTTATTTATTGTGTCTGTGAGTTTAAGCAAATTTTTGTCACATGCTCGTTTCTGCTACTGTTGAGCCAGTACATTTCTGGTCCTCACCATTTTGACATGAGTGGCTATTTTTGCAGAAAATGCAAATTACTTTAAATTTTCTTTTAATTAACATGTAATTAGAGTCAGAGGCTGTTATGATCTTAGTGTTAGCAGAATTTACCTCCACTCCATCTTCTGAATGCCGGCAAGGGCAGAGAGAAAGGGTGAGGAGGCCTGTCCCCTCACCCGCAGACCTCCAAAGGGCTCTGCCTCCACCAGTTGAAAACACTCAAGGGATCCTGGCTTGCTAAACAAGTGAGTTAGCCTTGTAAAGCTGTTTTGTGTTAGCTACAGTTCTGTAGCAGTAAAGGTGGTAGTAATGAAAGCCTTCAGCCATCTGAGAATGCTTCTTTGTGCTCAGATCTGCATGACAACTTATGAAGTAGGTATTCTTCCCATTTTGCAGGTAAGAAAATTGAGGCACAGAAAGATTAAAGTGTGTTTAAGTAACTTCATTTATATTACCTTTTCCATTAACTCCTATTCAGTGTTATTCCTGACTCATTGAAAAGGCTGCATAGAAACCAACATTATTCTCTGTTAGCCTGTCTTCTGCTGCCAAAGCAGATTCCTCAACTGAATGAAATACCATCTCTAAGGATGCTTATGCAGGGGCAAGGGAAGACCTTGTTCCCTTCAACCTCCTGAAGGCTCTCTGAAAAGTAAACTCACAAACAGATTAATAGGGAAAAAAGGCATGTTGTTTATTTGGTCATAGTTTTAAGGGACACAGAAGCCCTCAGAATGAAGACTCAAAGATGTAGGGAAAACTGTCCACTTCTATGCTTAACTTCTATGAAGCAGGGGCAGCCATGTAGAAATGTGATTGATTGGACAAGAAAGTTATGATCTAATGTTCATACTCTGAGTGGGGAAGCACAGCAAGGCCTGTTGGTTCACATTCTGTTGGCCTTTCTGTGTAGCATTTGTTCCTCCAACGTAAAGGGCAGGGTCCCTTCTAGAATGAAGGTCTGTGACCTACAATCAGACAAGGTAGGCAGAGCATTTCTTTGTGGCAGCTACAAGACAGAAGGTGGGGGGGGAAATTAGATTATAATTTTATTCTTTGTGGTTGGCTTTGTGGAAGGGGGTTCTGGTTTCTATGACCCACCTTGGGGAAGAGGGATTAAAGTTTCCATGGCTTGCCTTGGAAGAGAATAAGGCTGGGAGCTGGGGGGCAGGAGAAGGTTAGAGGAAAACTTTGCTTTTGAGGCTGCTTCTGAAGCCTTCTCTTGGGGTATGACTTTTCTGAGCCCAACATTCATTAATTCCATGAAGACATTATTATATAGAAAAAAAAATTATTGGTAATTTATTGCTTACAGTTTTTAGAATAGCTTCTAAGACAGTTATTTTAAGACAGTTGCTACTTCACTCAAGTAATAAAATCTACTTTGTATATTCCATTATTCACCAACAGTGATTAGTCAGCCATTAACTTACCATTATTAAATTTTAACTGGGAAACTGCCATAATAGTAAGGAGATTTTATTACTTATTCCAATTTCCTGAGGCATCAAGTTTTCCATGGTGACTTATGTTTGATATGTAAATTGTACATTTGCTGAGAGCGATTGCAGACATTTGAGTGTGGAATCCTTGCAGTGGATCTATTTATTGTAAAGGAAATTTTACAGGGAAAGATAAACACCTTACTGCATTCCTTCTAGGGCAGCTCAGCAAAGTCAGGCTGTTTCAGGATGACACACCATCCCTTTACACTGCATTCCCACCCCTTATAAAATTTATCCTTCACACATCTTGGTGGTCCATTCTTTGACTTTGTCCAGGATCATATTTCATTTAGGGCTCTGACTGCGTCACTGTTTAGAGTGTGCAGAGGCAGCGGGTGATCCAGAGGCATATCCTTTGCTTCCTCCGCAGAGGCACGAAAGCATCAACTTTACAGACAGAGAGGGAGGGCTGACCCAGGGAGGGCAGTGGTCCAGACTGAGAGCCCGCCATTCCAGTAGGGAAGGTCAAGGACAGAGAATGGACACGGCTGATAGGTAGAGGTGGAAGCCCTTGTCCATGGCCAGAGCCTTACGTCAGAAGGACTGTTATGGTTTCATATGAAAGAGCCTTCCTTGGTATAGTTACATACCCTAGGTGGAAAGCCCATGGTCCCTCAAAGCCATAGGAGATCAGGGCATGGCTGGAGGTTTGCCTGCCTAATGCGGAATAAAATACCTGATGTTTCTCTCACTGAATTGGCTGAACAGTGTACAGAATTGAACATGTGTTAGAATAATTAGAACAGTGGTGCAAAAAATAACTTTTTCTCCTAGTCAGGTACCCTCAAAGAGCAGAGGTGGAGATGTTTTACGGAAGATTCTTTGATTCATTCATCCAGTCCTATCCTTAGGAGAGTTTTAAGTAACTCATGGAATAGGGAAAGGTATTAAAGATATGTACCACGATGCATACAGCCAAAATGATGAGTCACTAGGAGTTGCAGATAGAAGAATAGAGGTTAATCAGAGAGAATTAATGTTAAAAGTGCAGTCTGGACGATGGGTAAATTGTAGGTTAAAGCAGTTAACTCCTTCCTCAAACTGTGATAAATTCAATATTGAGCTAGAAAAGTTGAAGGGAAGAAAACAGCATAAAAATGTCTCAAGCTGTTGTGTGAAGGCTAGAGTGGAGTATACTTAACTGGAAAATGGTAAACAATTGAAAAAATAACGGTGTGATTTTTAAATAGGATTTCTGTGTTTTCCCTTATATTAAGTATCTTATGAAAACTTTTCAAAATTACCCTTATTAGGCAAAGATTGCTCAGGTTCTCAGTGACCTAAGTCCTGCCATTTCCACAGTAGTCCATAATCAAGTGACATATTCATATGATAATTTCTGTATCGTTTGTAAAACATGTTAATGCAACTATTGAGTATTCTAATAAAATTTCCCAGAAGACTTAAAAAGCTTCCTCAATCTTCCCGAAACTAGGCTTGGTTAGGCTTGGTTAGGGAGAGTCGGCTCTGTGAAAGAAGCTAGTGATGTGCCCAGTGGCCCATCATTGTATGCTGTGGAGTGGAATCTAACTTTGGGAATTGGAGGGTAAGCAGAGACCACTAAACCTTAATTTTACTTTGTAAATAGCACAATAGATCTAAAATTCCTTATGCAAATATTATTATCCTTTATGTTTTGCATAAGAGAAAGTGACCTGAACACTAATTTTCTGCAACAGAGTATTCCGATAAACTGTGTTTGCATAGTTCGCTTTTCTGCTTTACATGATGTCACTGAATTAGTGCACGTTTTAAACCAAAGTTCAAAATATGTAATTCCTAATTTTAATGTATATTTATGTATTTTTAAACTAATTATAAGAGGTAGACTTGTGATCATTTGAAAGATTTGGAAGCACTCAACTGTCAGATTAGCTCATTATAAAATTTAGTACATTGGCATCACTGGCATTTTAATCTCCTAGAAACACAAGTGTCAAGTTGAGGCTAACTTTGCACAGACTCACTAGAGACATATTTGTAGCCCACATACATTATATATGTACGTATACATAATACATATACATATATAAATTAAAACTCCACAGCACTTTCTGGATAGATTCCCTTGTGATAAAATTACAGGATTTAACTGGAATGAACTAACTATGGGATTATGGCCATTTGTTAACTGCAAAGAATTTTATCATGTGGTGATCACCAGGTATCAGGTTCAGCGTAAAACAGGTGGGGAGGCTGTGGAAAGCTTTCTTGTTGTCAAGGTGATATTTCTACCAAAGATACTTCCTCTGCCATTGCTGCGGCATCTCAGGCAGTAGATTGATCAAACTGGAGCTTCTGCCTGGGGTGCTGACAGTGAAGTGTCCATGATTCAGCTTTGCTCTTTGCAAAATCCAAAGGGATATTTAAGACAGAATGTGCCTTTGATAGATTCGATGGATGAGTTGCCAGGAAAATAACAGTTTGGGGAGGAATATAAATGTATGACCTATCTGCTGGCACCAGTTACTCTGTGAGAATGAGTACCTGAGCTTCCCTTGAAGGCCACTTCCATGTGCTAAATGGGGTGCGGTTGGGGGAATGAGAGGAGGAGAAGGAGATGAGGGCTCTGTGCAAAAAGGAATTTCTAATTTTGGGGGGGAAATGAGGAACTCACTTGAGGCAGCACAAACAACCCAAGACAGAGCATCATAAAACGCTAGTTCAGGAGATCATCTGTGCTGCAAGAGGTCAGAGGACAGGGTGACTCACAAGGATTGGAGGAGTCCAGAGGGCTCTTGGGAGGAACAGCAGGTTCAGCTACACCTTGGACAAAGTTTCTCTAGTTTTGGGGGCTGAGTTTCTGCCAAGAGAAACAACAGGAAAGAAAACCAGAGGCAGGAATGAATAGATACAATGTGTTTTGTGGAGCAGACTGGTGTGTTGAGACTGTTAGGCCTTCCCAAAGTCAGGCAGTCAAAGATTTTAATATTGGGAGTGAACAATGGAATGGCGGCCATTAAAGGAAGTAAGTCTTACAGAGTCTGTGGTGGGATTAAAGCAGGGGGCAGATGAGACTCCCTGGTGCAGGCTTGAGGAAGGTAGAAAAGAAACTGTGGAGTGTGGGGATAGAATAGTGCTACCCATGTGGCGTGCCCGAGTGGCCTGGGAGGGAGGCTGTCAATGCAAAAACAGTTGGCTGGGAAATCTGCCTCTCTCCTCTGGGACACCGGTGACCATAGCTGTTGGCTTCGGCTGTTTGGAGATAGGGGGTGTACACAGCCCATCTCTGATCCTGTCTCTGGAAGCACGCATGGCATGTTGATGCTGATGGAATCCGATGCCCGCAGCAAGCACTGGCTGCAAGTGGGAAGTGGTTGCTGTCTGGAGCCAGTTTCCTCTCTGTTGGCAAAGGATGATGCCTTCAGAATATTTAAGTCCTGATGGGAGTGAGTCTCTCTTGTTCTTCACTTAAGGCATTTCTTGGTGGTAGGATACCAAGTGCTCTTCAGTGTTACACCAACAGTTAGGAGAAAGGAAAACCTCACTGCTTTTTAAAGAATAATACACTATTTTTTCAAACCAAACCAAACATCTGTTGTCATTTTCTAGGCAACATGGAAGATGTAAATTGTAATAAGGTGTTGGTTAACCACAAGGAGCTTATAATCTGGCAGAAAAGAGAAAAAAGATTATATAAAACCTGTAACATTGTAGTATAATCAAACAATGGGCTTGCTACCCAATGCACACAGAAAGCCAAACTCTGTGACACTGGCTTTTGTGAGAAGGAAAAGCTTTATTGTGTGGCCCACCAGCAAGGAGACAGGAGGCAAAGCTCCAATCTGTCTCCCATCTATCTGGGGTTAGGTCAGCCTTTTATGGATGGTGGATGGGTTGGTATGGAGAAGCGCTGGTGGGGCAGGTTTTGATTGTGTGAGCTTTAAGCTTGGCTATTTATGGAAAGGCATGGAATGGTGAGTGTCAGAGTTTAGGCACCAGAACTGCCTGGACAAAGGACCCCTCACTTCCAAAAGGACTCAGGAGTTTCAGGTTCAGGTCATGTCCCGGCCTCCCTGGTTCTGTTGGTTCCTGATGTTATTTGGAGGGCAAGGCTTTTTCTAGTGTGCATGCCCAGGCTGCACACCTTGCAAATTTTGACTCTGCTCCTGCAGGAAAGCTTAAGCAGTGGTTAAATAATGGACCAGGTTGAATTGGTCACACGGTTACAGTAGGGTGTATAAATGACCATAAGTGAAGTAGATGTAGGGGCCAAGGGAAAACTTCCTCTTCATCCCTGAAGGTTCATTAATGAAAGTCAATGACAAATTTTGATTGATATGAAGAAAAGGCACTTATTATTTTAGTGTGATGGGAAGGGCAATACATGGGGTAATCACATAAGGGTAATTTCCCAATTTTCTAGTGGAGTGCAGAGGCTTATATAACAATTGACACAGGGGAGAGGGAAGGAGAGGAATGTAGATGATTCTCTTGAGGAACAGTAAGTGATTATTAGGTGTGAGACCGAGAGACAGATGTAATCTTGTGAAAAGTTCTGTCCAGCTGTGGGGCCCTCCAGTCTCTCCAGTCCCTCCTGGAGTTGTTCTTTCCTGGTTATCTGAGGAGGTTCCTAAGGAGGAGATCTTAAGACAACTGCATTTCTTTTGAAAAGCTTTCTTAGATAAGTGCTTGGGGAGAAGGGAACAAGACAAGGTTAGAGTGACTTTAATTCTGAGGCTCATTTCTGAGGCCTTTTAATTTTAAAGCCCTCAGTATGCCAAAGCACCATGTTTTGGGCAACAGTTTTCTGCACCTCAGTACAGAAAAAGAGTGAGATGGCTTTTGCTGGAGCATACGCTGGTTTGCAGGAGTCTGACTCACTCTCCCACCTTGAACAACTCAACCAGAATGTCAGGAGACCTGGATTTTAACCTTGCCTCTGACGTTTTGTGTTATTTGACATTGGACAAATGAGAAAATTTTGAATTTCTCAGAACCCAAATGAAGGTATAGTCCAGCCTTCTTCACTCCATATCTCCTGGAGATTCCAGGTGCCCCCGGAGGTGCAAATATCAAAGTGAAAAAGAAGCAGGCCACCTGCTTGTCTTGTATTGGACTCACTGGTTTTGTGAGAAAGTGGTAGGGCTTACGCCATCACTTCCCATGTCAGGGGGTCAGTGGCTCCAGAAGTGTGTTTGAAAGCATATTGCTCAGCACATTGAAGTGCCACGCATTCTTGAAGCCTTAATTAAACCAAGATAATGGAAAGAAACCAAATAACAATGTAGTCTTGTTACTTTAAAGCACAAAATATGTATGAAGTTACAGCAGACAGACAGACACACACACAGTTTTCTGCCTCTTTGCTTTAAGAAAATTTCTTCGTGTCTCATGCTACATCAGAGGTGGAACATATGTGGATAAGGTCCTCACCTGAGGACCTCAGCTGAGATATGGAGAGAGGACCCCAGTGGCCTGGGAGGGGGACTTTTCAGTTTGGATACCTGTACTGATGGGTGGATCCCTTCCATGTGTTGACCTAAGAGAAACTGAGGACGAATATAGAAAGTATAGGATTTATGGAGCCAATATGATGACTGCAACTGGGGAAATGGATAGGTCACATCATCCTGAGAAATGTGCTGTGAAGTGGGCCAGCAGAACTCAGCATTTTATAATCACAGGAATGAGAAGAATCAAAAGAGAGAGAAAACAGACCCCCCCCCATCATTACATAAGCGTTTTTATTGGTATCCATGTCTATAGATGTGGGATTACTAGGTTACTAGGTTAAATCCTCCATGCAGGGATCTATGGTTGGTATTATAAGAAACATTCTAGGTTGTTTTATGGCTTTCGGGTACCATCATGTCTACTTCTAAGTAAAAAATGGTCTTATGATAATGTTTTCCAGGACAGGTGGACATGGCTGCTGACATCCCAGATCTCCCAAGGCACGACAATTTAGCTGACCTGGTCAGAGCAGATTTTTTTGTCCTTACATGGCGTGACTCCACAATAGGACCTTGTAAAGTACATACATACAGTGACAGGAGCACTGACAAGCTTTCTCTGTGGCATACTACCTCCCAAGCAATGGTAATAATACGAGTGGCCTATGCTGGATGGCAAACAAGTATTGTAATCTTTCAGATGATACCTGGAGAAAATAATGTTTTAGGAATAAGTTACATAGTAATTTTGAAATCTCCTCTCCCTTACTTTTAGAAACAGTTTTTCTGGCAACACACTTTTATCAACGTTTTGTTTTGTTTTTGGGTTTTTTTGGTTTAAAGCTGCAATATTAAAATATGCGAGAAATAAGTACCCCATGATTGCCACTTTTCATCCACTTGGGCACACAGAAGAAACATGAGAAGGTCGGGTAGAGTTTTTTGTGTCCAGAATGATGATGGGGAAGTTGGAGCAGGCTTGACAGCGTGTTTTCTTTCTCCCACAGGTCCTGTGCAACTTGTTCAAGTGCTTTTGCCAGATGACAACCATTGAGACCATCGACGTGTTTGCAGGAATTGCTAACTTCTCTGTTGTGGGAATAGGTGGGGTGTTGATCGGCATCTTCCTGATCTTCATAGCAGCATTTACGACCCGCTTCACTTACAGTATCCAAGTGATTGAGCCACTCTTTGTTTTCCTGTACAGTTATTTGTCCTACATAACGGCCGGAATGTTTCACCTCTCAGGCATCATGCCGTAAGTATTCCATTGCTGAGAACTCGGTAATTACCTTTCACTGACTTCTTGTCTAAGCTAAGGTGTTCAAGTCGGGTAAGTTATATAAAAGTCTAGGTTTTCTTATTCTTTTAAGAACAATTAAAAATAATCATTCTTTCTTTTTGTTATAAGGAAATGAAAATATGTATCAGCCGAATTTATACTAACATGATCTGGTGCTAAGATGCAAAAACACTTCAAAGTTATTTCTTGGGTCTCATATGAAACATAACAATAAACTGTTGGGGACGATCTTGGTCGGGCACCAAAAATTTTACGGGTTTGATGCTCATTCAGTGTTGTGCATGTGGCAGGCTATAATTTATTCCAACAAGGCATCACCCAAGCTGCTCTTGAGTTCATGTTCTGGAATTGCTTATGTATATTCACTTCAGTAATCTCAGTAGTAAAAATATTGTGTAACAGATTGAATTGGAAATAATAGCTCAAAGTCATTCCAAGCAAAGTTCAATTAATGAAGGATGTGATCAGGTAATTTTTGTTTAGCTTTTAAATAAAGAGGTATGATTATGAAGCAAGAAATTTATAAAGCAAGAAATTATTTATTCACTAAAGATCAGTTAGTGTACCATTCACTAGCTGATTCTGAAGGACATGCTCAAGAAGTTCTGTGAATGGGCAAAAGAGTGGTACTATTTGGATCCCATGTTATCCTTTGGAGGGTCACTTTGAAGGAGGCTACTCATTAGGTGTGGGTGTTCTACTAATTTCCAAAAACAAGCCTATTATGTAATGATCCCACCCTGTAAATGGTCAGTGAGAAATACTTAGTAATGGATGCCTTTACACTTTTTTTATTTTTGCAAATATTTATTTGCAGGCTGTATAATAGGAACTGCTTTACCTGTTTAGAGTTTTGCTGCTGTAAACATAGGCCTAGATCTGCCTGAAATTTTCTCTCCCAAACTGATTTAGGTTTTCCTTAGCCTTTTGGCTGAGGACTATTTTCTTTTTTGCTTCAGATCAGCACTTTTGAGAGACAGCGGTCCCAGCAGTGCTCGTGCCCCTCCCTGGCATTGCTGCAGACGAAGCCAAGCCATTCACACTGTGCCCGCTGCAATGATACCTACACCCTACCCCAGAACAATACCATCAAGCTCTACAAGGAGCTCCGGTGCCCACTTAACGACTTTGAGCTGGTCCTGTGGTTCTCTGGCTCACAGGGCAAGAGCTACCCACTGTGCCCCTTCTGCTACAACCACCCGCCCTCCCAAGACATGAAGAACAGTGAGTGCAGCGTCCCCCAGCCCCGGCCACTCACTCACGAGCCTGGCCTCCCCTCCCCACTGGGTACTTGCAGTCTCTGTTTGACATTAGCCCTTGCCTCACACCATGCTGGACTACGAGTGGACCCCTCACCCCGTCATTGAGATAAGAGACCCCAGAGTATATCTGAGACACAGCTCAGGCATCAGCCAGCCAATCTGCCACCCTCTGCCCAGGTCACAAGTAGGCAGGATAGTCTAGAATGGTCGGGACTTGGGCAGGACATGTGCTGTGCCCCTTCGTGGGCTGGGGTAAGTGAGAGGTTGAGTGAGTGCCCTCGGTCGGTGTCCATTGCTGTTCTCTCCTTGTGCTTGTTACTGGAGAAAGGCAAGTGTGTTTCCAGGCAGGGCAGAGAGCAGCGAGCCAGGAGCATGAAGGGGGCCCAGGGCCCGGTGCACTCCCCAATGGCTGTGCCAGCTCCTCTACACACAATTGGCCTCACAGGGTGTCGTCATCCCATTCTGCCCACGAGGAGCCAGGAGGGGTGATGAGTTCACATAAGGGGGATCTGGAGAGAACCCTTAGAGGTCACAGTCTGCAGTTAGGCTGCCAGGAAGAGTTGGGCCATGTCTCTGCCCTGTGGCAGCTTCTAGAGTAGTGATGGTCCCACGAGGCCTAGTGATGTCAGGACCACATGAAGCTGCCAATAACCAGCTGCAGAAGCAAAGTGAGTGAGGGATGGACTCAGCTGGAATCCACCAGTAAGATGTTGGCTGGGCAGGCAGGCCTTAAAGGTTGATGAAGTTTTAGATATGCTGAGAAGAGGGGTGATGGCATCCTGGGGGCTTCAGGAGCCCAGGGCCGCCATGAGCAGGGGCATTCCCAAGAGTGAGGCCAAGAGGAGTTCGTTCTGCTGGGACAAGGGATCCAGAGGTTCCCTTCAGGACCACACCTGCAGTTGAACAAGTTCTGTTCATTACTCATTCCATCGAAGGAGAGCATGCACCAGGAGGAACCATGGGGTGTGTGTGTAAGAGAGTGTTAAAAAGAAACATTGCACTGGGTTTTAGTTGTGTGATTTAGGAGACAGTCTAAGGAAGCTCTAGTTTGGATGCTGTTGAAAGGTGAGGGAAATGCTGTCAATGGTTAGCTCAGTATCTACAGGGAGGGTAGACAAGAGCAAGGGTAGAGCTGTCACTGGTAATGAAGTAGTAGCCACTCATTTCAGACAAGAGAGAAGGATGCTTGGCATTTTGTGGGCTGCACAGGGATCAAGAGTTGTGTGTACTTGTGGTCTCAAAGAGAGTGCCTTCGTTGGCTCAGGCTGTGATAGAAAAACACCATCAACTGGGTGGCTTCAACAACAGAAATTGATTTCTTACTCCTGGCCTAAAAGGGAAGGAGAGACAAGAGGGGGGACAGAAAAGGAGGGACAGGTGCTGCTGTCTGAAAGCCAAGTGGGGTCCCACGAAGAAGAAACAGCCACCTGGATTGGGGAAGGCATTGGCCAGTGAGCAGGTGGAGGCAGCCCAGGACACACCTAACAGAAGACGGATGGGTTGGTGACACGAAGCTTCACAGTGAGGCTACAGCGAGACCTCTAGGGCCCGGTCAACTGTGTTAATTTAAAGGAAACAAGGCAAACATTGATCAATTTTTGGTACAAACCATGCTACACGTATTGAGGCCTTACAAACATGACCCAGGGAATATCTATTGGTGTGGTGACAGATCTACAGTATGCGAAAGGGAAAAAAGAGTAGGTGTCTAAAGTGTACGTGCAATTAGTTGTTGCAATGAAGAAACAGGTGTGTGTTAGTGCTCACACTAGGAGGCCAGAAGGGATCGGAAGAACATCCTGAAAGCACTGAAAAGAGATCCACCAGCCCAGGACACAAGATGCAGCAGAGATGTTTTTAAGGAGGGAAGGCAAACAAAACCAAACACACACAAAGGCTCATGAAGATGGGAGAAAACTAGGAGAATACACCTCCATACAACACAGACAGACATCCCAAAATGATGTGAAAGGAACTTTTTGCAACCCAAACAGTAAACTATCTCGGACAACGAGAGCCTATTCTCCTCTTAAATTCTTGCACAGGTGGTGCGGCAGAGACATAGGTACAGAACCTAGCCTGACCTCCTCCCTGGGGTTGGGCTTATGTTTCTTCTTGTGGTGAGTTGTGTTGTTCCGATTGGCCATAGCTTATGTTGATGAGGAGTTAAATGAAAAGTCCACTGGTAGTTGTAGTTGTTGAGGACTTATGTGAATTAGGTGATTTTTAGGTTTGCAATTATTGGTTCCCTTAGTGTGTAAAGTAGGGTTTCAGAGGGGACCAATGGCATGGAGTTCTGTTGCTGTTATGAGTTTCTTTGTCTTCTTACTATACGGGGAAGTTCTGCAGGGCAGGAACCACCGTTTTGAGTATCTCTGAGTGGCGCCATCTTGAGTAGTCCTCCCTGAACCTAATATTCCTCCCTTTTGTGTTTGCTAAGAAAGAAAGGACGTGAGTTGTTATTAGGGAGACCCCCAGACTGGGTATATGGATGTAGGTACATCTTCTGTAATGTCTTCCTGCTACAAAGGGGTGACGAGGGGCTTATGACCTGAGGAATTTCCTTGTCACTGTGGTCCTTGAGGCTGGAGGAGTTGATAACGGGCGTCTCTCATAATCAGAATTTCAGTTACCCACTCATGAGTCATTGGATGGATGGTTGTGCAGAGGAACTAGGAGAATTGTTGTAGAAGTATAGGCCCAATGGATACCGGAAGGAAAATTATTACAAAGGGAATTAGGATAGGGAGCAAAATGGGGAATAGCCATGAGCCCTTAGACCATTCAGTTGGCAGAGGTTTTAGGTTTGTAGCCTTTTCCTGACTGAAAAAGAACATGGTAAGGACGATTATTCTTCCACTTCTGTCCATTCAGTTATTTGAGGGGACAAGAAGTTCCTGAAATCCCCTTGTAGGTAGCAGTCCCAAAGAAAAGATAGAAGTGTGTTTTTGCAGGCTAGAACTTCAGGTGTGTTTGTAAGGAGAGAGTCGTAGTAGGGTGTAGAAACCCCCTGCAGCTGACACAGACACCAGCCAGGGCAGCTCACTCGTCAGCTGGGTGTATGTTGGCTGGAGTAGTTAGGCTTCTGTGCTTCTGGATTCTGACTCTTCTTGTGGATTCCTCAGGTAACCTCGTCAGCCTGATAGAGGTGGGTGCGAGAAGCCAGGAATGATATTTATCAGGATGTCCTGAGAGTTTTGAATTGAAGTCTGGTACATTTTCTAACCTGGAAAAATGAACCCAAGCACTTATGCCCGATAATTTTGCCATGGTTGGGGTGGTGAGAAGTGCCTGATGGGGGCCTGTCCACTTAGGTTGAAGAGGTTTTGGATTTAAGTCTTTTAGGAGAACCCAGTCCCCTGGCTCAATGTTGAGAGGGAGAAAGGGACTGGAATAGGGTTTTGGTAGGTGGGTGTTAGCGTACTTGTGCAAAAGTAGTCGGGCGTGTTTTAGAGCAGATAAAATGTCTCCCAAGGGGTGAGGGTCATAAGGGAAGTTACTCAACGGAAAAGGTCTTCCATACACAATCTCCAAGGGACTAAGAAGTTGAAATACCCTTGGCGTTATGTGAATTCGCATGAGGCCAATTGGGTGTAGTGCAGGCCATGGCATGTGTAATTGTAACAAATAATTTGGTAAGGTGGTTTTTAATGATAGAATTTGCCTTTTCAACCTTTCCCAAGGATTGGGGCCTATACGGAATGTGTAATTTCCAAGAGATGTCCAAAGCCTGTGAAACTCCTTGGGTGTTTTGTGAAATGAAAGCTGGACCATTATCAGACTGGACAGTGGTGGGGAGACCGAACGGAGGGATCATGTGTTGGAGCAGGATCGTGGTGACAGACGCTGCCTTTTCTGAAGTGCTAGGGTCAGCTTCTACCCATCCAGTGAAGGTATCTACCAGTGTAAGAAGATACTTTTGTTTTTTTTACAGGAGGCATGTGGGCAAAATCTACTATTCAGTCTTGTGCAGGACCCTGACCTCTAGCTTGATGGGTAGGGAAAGGAGGAGGTCGTAAGTGGCCTTGTGGGGACGTGCAGAGGCAAATATTACAGCCTTGTGTTATTGATTAGATAGCCTGTGGAAGATGAGGGTGTTCTACTGGAGGAGACAGAAGTTTAGAGAGAGGCTTGTATCATCCATGGAAATGGTTAGGAAGATGTGATAGGATACTGTACACCTCTGTGGCCGGAAGGACTGTTTTACCTTTGAGAATGAGCCATCCTTGTTTGAATTGTGAGCTCTGTTGTGTGAGGGATGTATGTTCCTCGGGTGAGTAGGGTGGCAGCTGCACAGGCAGAGCCAATGTTTGGTGTTGGGCCTGTGTGAGTGTGTGTTTCTTGGCTTCAACATCTGCCTGACTGTTACCCACAGCTATTGGGTCTTGAGGTTTTTGGTGTCCCTTGCAGGGAAGGATGGCTGTGCAGGTGTGCAGGTGGGCTGCCTGTAATTGTTTTAGGATTAAAGGACCATTAATTATAGGTGTTCCCTTGTTTGTCAGGAAACCCCTTTCCCTCCAAATTGGTGCATGAGAAGGAGTTATGGTATAGGTATATTTTGAGTCTGCGTATAGTCCGTGTATACATTTATTCTGAGTTTGTTGGCCAATGTTGGGGTCCTGGTGCGAGCTATAAGTTCTGCCTGTTGTGAGGTTGTATTGTATAACACGGGGCTGGATTCAGTTATCCAAGTTAAGGAAACAGTCGCACAGCCTACCTGTGCTATCCCCTGGTGTTTAAAAGAGCTCCCAACTATGAACCAGTCCGGTGTGGGGGTGGTAGTGGGGTGTCTGAAATATCTGAAAAGGGGTTAATAAAGTGGTCTGGTGTTTCCTTACAGTCAGGTTCATCTGTTGTGGGTTGGGAAGTGACAGACAAAAGTGTAGCTGAGTGAAGTGAGGAGCAGCGAGTGAAAGTTTCGTTGGGGTTTTCAAGAAGCGAGGCATGAATCACCTGAAGTCTGGTGGCCGAAATCTGGTGGGTGGCCTGGTGGGTAAGAAGTGAAGAAAGTGAATGGGCACAATGTACTATTATTTTTCAGAAGAGAGTTAATTTTGAGCTTTCTTGTATTAGTATAGTGGCTGCAGCCAAAGACTGCAAGAAGCGCAGCCAGCCGAGAACTGTTTTATCCAGCTCTTTGTATGAGTGAGTCACATTCCTGAGGTCGGGCCTAAACTGTTGAGCCAGTAATCCCAGTGCAGATCCTGTCTGCTGTCTACATAGACAAGTAAGACTTTGGGTTGGGGAGTGCCAACACCGAGGAAGAAGTGAGGGCTTGTTTTAAGAGTGAAAAGGGAGTAGATACAGGGAGACTATGATCTAAGGGTTCATGGAGACTCCCCTCAGTGACCTGATACAAAGGTTGAGCAATGAGATCAACATTTGGCACCCAAAGTCTAAAATATCCTACTAACCCAAGGAAGGAGAGAAGTTCAGCCTTTGTTTAGGGAAGGAGAATTTCTTGTATGAGGCATTTTCTGTCTACTGTGAGAGCTTTATGAATTGGGGCGAGTAAAAGACCCAAATAAGTAACCTCTGTTTTGGTAAGTTGTGTCTTCTTAAGTGAGACTCAGTAACCTTTTTGTCCTAAAAAGTTTAGAAGGAGGATAGTATGATGTTCAGAAAGTTCTTTTCAGGGGCTACATAGAAGTAAATCATCGACGTATTGCAGTAAGGTACTAGGGGTGATGGACAGGTTCTGCAAGTCTTTCGTTAAAACTTGGCCAGACAGGTGAGGACTGTCTCTAAATCCCTGGGGTAGGACTGTCCAGGTAAGTTGTTGTGAGACCCATGAATCAGGGCCATTCCATGTAAAAGAAAAAAGGTCTTGGGACAATGGGTCAGGAGGAATGGTGAAGAAGTCATCTTTAAGGTCTAGCACCGTGTAATGTGAGGTATTGGGGGCATGGAGGAAAGAAGGATGTAGGGATGAGACGACAGGGGTAAGGGGAAGAACAGCTTCATTTATAGCCCTGAGGTCATGAACCAGAGGATAGGACCTACTGTCTTTTGACCTGGAAGGATAGGGGAATTATGTGGAGAGCTGGTGGCCCTTAAAAGTCTGGCCTGTAGTAATTTATTTATGATGGGTTTTAGACCCTTTAACGCTTGTGTGGGCACTGGGTATTGAGGCTTATTTGGGAAAGAAAATGGGTCTTTTAAGGTTATATTTATAGGGGAGAGATGGCTAGCCACCGAAGGATTTTTGGTGTCCCAAACCTGAGGGTTGATTACATATGGAAAAGGAGTAGTAGGTGGGACAGAATTTTGGGATTCTCCCTGTGTGAGGAAATGGAGATTATGTGTTTTAATATCTTCAGTGAGTGTAGGGTTAAGCTTGTGTGTAGCTTGGTGAATAGGTCTTGTCCTATTATAGCAGTGAGGCAGGTAGGTATGGCCAGGAAAGAATGAGCAAAAGCTGTGTCTTGTATGGCACAGGTTAATGGTGGGCTTATCATAGGTTTGGAAATTTGACCATTTACCCCATAATAGAGATTGAGGAACAGAAAAACAGAGGCCCCACATGTTCAGGAGGAACCAAGAAAGTGGCCCTCGTATTGAGCAAAAAAGATATCAGCTTACCTGCCACCTACATATTTACCCTGGGTTCAGCCTTGTTGCTGGTCACAGTGGGGGCCTCTGAGCCCAGGCAGAAGCAGTCTTTGGTGGCACGTCCCAGAAGTTCTGGGAGGTTCAGTCCCGGCTCAGATTTGGGTGTTGGAGTGACGGCCCCAGGCCCAGAGGCATGAAGGCCGTCAGACTTGTAATGGTGCGTTCTCCCCCAGGCCAGACAGGGTCTCGGCAGAGCCTTGGGATCTGGGCAAGCTGTGGCCCAATGTCCTTCCTTGCCACATTTGGAGCACAGCCCTGGAGGAGGTCAGTGTTGTACTGTTGGTGCTTTAGGATTCTGACTGCACTGGAAGGTAGGGGCCCTCATTTGGAATTTAGCCTGATCCCTTTTTACCTTTGGTAGACTTTGTTCCTCACCTCTATTATTAAAGACCTTAAAGGCTATCTTAATTAGGTCATTTTGAGGGGTTTGAGGGCCTCTATTTTTTGTAGCTTTTTCTTCATATCTGCTGAGGTAAATTGTGGATGTAGCTATAATTGGCCTGCTTCAGGGGTTGGGTCTAGGTTGGTGTATTTAAGAACAACCTCTGGGAGTCAGCTCATAAAAAGAGCCAGGTTTTCATCTGACCTTTGTGTTACTTCTTGGATTTTGTCATAATTTACTGCCCTGAGTGCACCTTTCTTCATGTCTTCTATTAAGCAAGTAATTGGTTATGTTCGTTTAGCTCCATCTTAAGAGTTGGTTTGGTTGTCCCAGTTAGGGTCCGTTTGAGAGACTGCCACAGTCCCTACTGGATATCTGGTGCGGTCTTGAGTGCGTGGAGAGTCTGCAAATGAAGTAGTGGCTGGCCAGACCCTATCCTTTTCTTCTGGGTTGAGAGTAGAGGACGTGATGATGTACATATCATGCCATGTAAGATTATAGGTATATGTTTAATATAGAAATTCTTTAACATACTGTGTAGGGTCTAGTTTCCTTTCTATTTGGGAAAGGTGAGAGGGAGAAGGGGACATGGACACGTGCAATGCCTTCTGTTCTGGCAACCTCCCGTAGGAGAACCTTTCACTGGGGGAGACAGATGAAGAACTGACAACAACTTGAGGAGTACATGCTGGAGGGAGATCTAATTAAGGCAGAGGAAGTCAAGGCTTGAACTGGAAATGAAAGAAAGAGGAGGAAGCAGCCAGCTGGTGAAGGGGGTCCTAGAATCAATCCTGCATAGAGAGCAAAGGATGAATAGACATCCTGCTAGGAACACATATAGGAAAACTCCTATAAGCAGCAAAAGCATGCTTGGCACATTTGCTGGGACCATTCTAGACTGTGAAAGACTCAAGTGCTCACTAGGCCAAGAGTGGGTTCTCTCAGCCAGCAGCAACCACAGGGAGATGCAAAAGCAGCTAGTCTCTATAGTAGCAGTCACAGCCACCGTGCAGATGGCATGCCAGACTCTCAACTGCACTGACACGAGAAGAGACACTGGCGGAGAGCACCCCATGACCAGAAGGACACTAGACCAGAAGCACATCAATACCAGGAGCACTCAAAACCAGGAGAGCACGAGACCATGAGTGCTTGAAACTGGAGCACCCGTGCATTTGTCAGGTCTGTGTGTGGACTGTGGTCAGGATATCACCAGAAATGTCCTACTGCCTCTTGTCCTCTGAGCATCAGTTTCCTGGCCTGGTCCTTGTGTGTCAGCTGTAATGAGCACTTCTCAAAGCCTGCCTCTTCTTGGTAGAACGTGGGAGGAATGACCAATGGAATAGGCAAGTCATCTCTTTTTTCCAGTATCTTTTAATTTTTGAATATATTTTTAAGTGTTCTTTCTTACCTAGATTCCCTAAACTGGGTGAGGAGGAATCTGGGTGAAACCTGGGGAATGAGAGGATGGAGGAGAGGGGAGGGAGGAGGAACACATTTGTACTGATTCAGAAAGGTCCCTTTAAACTGCATTTTGTGCACTTGAGTTCTGTGCTCCTTTAACACCTTCAGTGTATGAGTCTTAACTGTGGTCTGGGCCGTGCATGTCATTCTCACTTACACACTTGGGTTGCTTTTCTTTTATTCTGTAATTTGCCTCAGTTTGGCCAGAGAGGAGCCTGACCAGTGTTCATCATCAGGGGGAGGTGTCAGCTGTTGTTCTGCTGTTTCATTACCAGTGCTTATTATATTTTAGGTCTGAGCATTCTTGTCCTCATAGAACGTGTGACCTCAGTGTAGGCAGGATGAACCACGTGAATGTTCTTTGAGGATGCTGGAGAGCAGTGCTTTCCAAAGTTTATACCCAGGCAATCATTGTTTAGTTATTACTAAAATCATATGTAATATGTATATTTAAGCATTGATGTT